>NC_074718.1:10232992-10532992 GCF_947242115.1 Biomphalaria glabrata
TGCACCAAAGTAACAGCAAGCAGGCTGCCTAAGTCTAAGGTTCGCGGGCTCCTGATTTTTCCTCAGACTTGACACCTAAAGCATTTCGAATCTTCGGGTAAAGTTGCAATGCAGACGACATTTTAATTTCCCAGTTTTTCTTTATAATTTATAACTTTATTATTCAAAATTAATACTTAAAAAATACTGTGTATCGTGTATTCGTGTTGATCTGCTCTGGTTCAATGGTTTCTATAGACGTGAGAAAGGAAGGAGTATCTGAGAGAGATTTACGCTTGCCTTAGGCGCGGAGAGAACACAGCTCAGCTTGTCAAATTTCAACACAAACACAAATCCCATTGTTAGGTTTATGTCATAATCAGTCAAACATTAAAACAAAATAAACGTTTTCTTCTGAAATTTAGATGTTTGACCTGTTAAAATTTATGCCAATAGAATTGTTATGCACAAATGAATACAACAACAAAGTATAGTGACATAACATCCCAATTAATAACGAATCAGTATAACTGGAGAAAAATATATCCACAAAAACAAGTTTAAAAAAGTAAAGTAAGATGATTTATTGCAGTGACGTAGCTAGCATTTTTCCATTATTTGGGGGTTCGGGGGAGGAGGGGGGGTTAAACTCTTAAATGATTCCTCTCATATGGGTTATCTAACAAAGAAAACAAAAGAAACAAAACACAATTAAAATGTTGCTTACATATCTGTAGGCCCAACATCCACAGGGAGCCCGTAAATGTCATCATGGAGCCTGTCCTTCCTCTTTGAAATGGACCAGACGATAAGACCAGCGAATTTTAATGTGTTAGAGGGACTGGCAGATTCCCAGGATGGTATCTACGTAGTTCGTGAATACAAATGGTTGATATACATTGAAGATTGATTAATTAAAGCCGAAATTAAAACACCCACGAAAGTCACGTTTTATGTTCTTGAATAGAGTGAAACTGTTACTTCTACCTCTATAAAAGTGTCCTGCTAACAGGTATAAAATGAAAAGAAAAATCACCGAATTATAACACTTTGAACAGAAAAAAAATTCTAAATTTTATTTGCTACGCCAAATCTTAGCAATCAAAACGTAAACTGTTCTTACATATTGTTACACATATTTAGATATATAATATATATTATAGCTTTTATATAGCGCTACTTTCATACCTATAGCATGCTCAGAGCGCTTTGGTCCAATCTCATTTGTGGAGTGGGGGGGGGTGGTATCTAGAAGTTGGTTTTCCGTGCTGCCTTTAGGCGCTCAGGTGTCGAACCTCGAGCCCCCTTCTAGGTAGCCAAGACAAGCCAAGTTCAAGCGCACTTAGCCTCTCGACCACGCTTCCCATCAGACATTAGTCTTTTGTTTTGTAGGTTTATTGCAAAGACAGTTTCTTGATGAGATGAAGACTCCTAAAGAATAAAAATAAGAGATGAGCTTTGCTTTCTCGTACATAACTGGCCACCTAGCTGTCTGCGATGTTTAATGTAAAACATTGAAGTCTGGAATGCAATATTCCATTTAAGTAGTGCCCGTCTCGTTGTCATTGCTTTTTTTTGTGTCACGTGCCTGGACGCACGCTGAAAAGAGCCAGCAATCAAATTACTAATTGGTTGGTTTCCATTTAAATCTCTTTTTATTCTTACCCTCTCTCTTTCTCTCTATAATCTATCTATCTATCTATCTATCTATCTATCTATCTATCTATCTATCTATCTATCTATATATATATATATATATATATATATATATATATATATATATATATATATATATAAATATATATATATATATATAACACATGGGCGTACCCAGAGGGGATTCAAACCCTCCCCCGCCTAAATGAAATCCCCACCCCCACAGGGGGAGGGGGGTGTCGGAATTTAGTGACTAATTTTTTGCTTTGATTTTGTTTATTTTAGGTGAGATTTTAATACTAAACAATCCCTTGCCCCAGCATAGCCAAGGGGTTTTGAGATTAAAAACCCCTACCAGGGATTTTGCAGTTAAATCTCTTTTATAAAACAAAACAAACAAAAAATGCAAACGATAATCCCCAAATTCCAAGAACTCAGCTAAGGAAGATTTTGATTTTTAAACCCCCTCCAAAATTTACGATAAAGCCCCTCTTCAATACAAAAAAAGCAAATTACAGACTCAAAATTCTATGAGCGTAGCCAAATGGGTTTTGAGTTTAAACCCCCATTCAGAGGGGTTTGAAGCTAAAATATACCTTCACAATTTAAAAAAAAGGAAATTACGCACTTAAAATGCTACGAGCGTAGCCAAATGGTTTTTGAGTTTAAACCCCCTTCAGCGGGGTTTAAAACTAAAAAAAATACCTCTTTAATATAAAAAACAACAAATTATACATTATTAGCATTCCTTGGAACAAAGTATTTGTAATTTAGATGGAGCATTGCAATGTCATTAATTAGAAACATTTTACTTCCGACTGATGGCAATCGACTTAGTTCTAAGTAGCGTGATTTTACAGTTTGAGATCTTTTCATTTCTCTTTATTCAACGTCAGTTTTCTTTTTGTTGATCGTTGTTGTGTTGTCTGTATATAAGAAAAGACTCCTTGTAATACTAAAAATTTCCGTAAGGATCAATAAAGCAGTCTTAGTCTTACTCTTAGTCTTAGTCTTAGTCTTAGACTTAGTCTTAGTCTTAGTCTTCAAACAGAAATCACAAACGGAGCACATTTTCAGGGCACAGTTAAATAACTTATATATTTCTGAAAATTGAGACTTGAACCTCCCGCAGGACGACTGGGGATAGAAGCGGGCAGGGTATGAACCGAACGACAGTCCAGTGTGCATACCGCTCGACTAGGCAGCCTTTTATCAATTCATGGGCTCAAACATGATAAACTTTTAATACAAGTTTATTTTATGCTTAAATTTGTAATATGTTCTATTGTGTCGAGAATGAATCATTTTGTAACTGGCTTTTTAAAAGTCAGGCGATTGTTCAGAGTTTACGCATAGTGCAAGAATGCATTATCCCTGAACAAAAAAAAATTCTAGTCGATTTATAAGTAACTTCAAATTAATATAAAGCACTGTTTGAATTCTTTTTGATTTCTCTAAAAGTTTCTTCATTTTCTTTTACTCTGTCTCCATTAGAGAGATAATTAGATTATTGTATTTCCAATTTAATAACCTGAGCAGAATCATGGTTTCAGCCTAAAACTAAAGTAGTATTTCAGGTTTTAAATAGTTGTGCCCTTTGAGGTTGGACTATTTTTGAATAACATCTACATCCCTACCAAAACACGTCTTTTCATTCTGGCATTTCAACGTCGTCTGGTGTACTCAAAACAGCTTACGACAATGTCACTAATCTGGCATCATGCATTCTTCATAGCCACCAACGAATCTCTAGCTCCTTCTCGCCGTCACCATAGAAACACATACACAGATAGACAAACTCCGTAAAACTTATGTACACGATTTAATCTTCAACGCATCGACGTTATGGCAAAGATTCGGTCAGGTTGGTCCGCATAAACATGCTTCCGTCGCCTCAGCGTGACACCTCCATGGAAACGTCCGCCCGGTGAAGAGAAAAGGGTACGTACGTACGTGAGCAAATATGGCTCCCAGTGAGCTTCCACTACACGCTCTAGCGAGTGTACCTGCAAGTGGTGGGGATGTGAGAATGACTTGATAACCAGTCCCCAACCAACTGCTTTTTTCCACAACGGGAACCATACGGGTGATGATGGTCCTCTCACGGGTTCGGAGGTACATTATACGCATACGGAGGGTCCCACCGTGGGTTCGGCCTCCGTCCTCGCATGGGACGGAGGAACCCGTGTCGTTAACTCAAGGAACCGTGTCCCACGACCAGACAAATGTGATGAAATGATCATCAAGTCGCAGGGGGACTCCAGACAGAGGGGTTTGTGAAGAACCGATTCCTCATCCTGGTCACGGGATAAAATCCTTTCCCGGGTCACATGGTTCATGGTTCATAAAAGGGATGCGGGTCATCTCAAACCATAAATGAACAGCTCTACGGTCCGTATAAAGGAAACATTTATACTTCTGACTTTATCACACAAGTTGTTCTATAGATCTTCTTTTTTTTTGCCTATCGTCTTTTCAGATGTACCTTTTCAAATGAAACACTATCATTGGTATCTTCGAAGCAATCATTCAATGAACTTTGACCTACTGCGACTTTACTATTATGACTGTTTTTTTTTGTGTTATTTTCTACATATTTTATGATGACAATAAAAGATATAAAGTTTTTATTTATAAATATATTTATGTTTAGGGTGTGAAGAATCTCGAAATAGAAAAATATGTAAGTCATTTTTACATGAATGAATTTAAAGTTTTCAAATTCAAACTACACATTTAAATACAAAACATTTATTTTCTTATGGCGAAATAAAGTATCAGACGTCTTAGCCATTTCTATTCCGTCATACATTTTATTAATTTTAAAGTAAACATTGAAAAGACGATGGAGATAAATAGAGAGGGTGGGGGCGAAGAATAAAAGAGGGATTTGGTCGAAATCTGGATTTTACCTTGATTTTATTTAAACAGAACTAGTCAGCTGTCTAGGTAACGCAATGTCAGCATGAAATACCAGTGTGGATACTGGGAAACGCATTGGGGATACTGTGAAATACATTGGGGATACTGGGAAATACATTGGGGATACTGGGAAATACATTGGGGATACTGGGAAATACATTGGGGATACTGGGAAATACATTGGGGATACTGGGAAATACATTGGGGATACTGGGAAAAACATTGGGGATACTGGGAAATACATTGGGGATACTGGGAAATACATTGGGGATACTGGGAAATACATTGGGGATACTGGGAAATACATTGGGGATACTGGGAAATCTAGTGTGTGTACTCTAGAATAAACACTTTTATTTATCTGTTGAACCTTTGGGGCTCCACAAATGATTTATGAAATTTCCGTGTTTTAGGTCTCAACTCCTCAGATGTATTCTAAAAGAGCATTTGCGATTTTCAGAGTTATAATTGCTGAACAAAAAATACGCTAATAATAGCTTTGTTGGTGAAAATAATTAATACTAATTTTTGTTGGCCATAGCTTCAATGATTTATTAAACTAAGATTTACTTCATAATAATTCTCTTGTTTTACTTTGGTTACTTAAATACTTTTCTAATTTGCTAGATATTCCAAAAATTGTCTTCTTGTCGTAAAATCAATGTAATTAGAATTTTCCTTTCACCTTTATCTATCTCTTAGTATGTTGAGCTGTTGGAGCTACACATAAGATCTTCTGACAATCTTTCTCCATTTCTCTTTGTCCTTTGCCTGGATAGTATATATTTCCATGGCCGGCCGTCATTTCTGTACAACGCAATCTCTAGTATAAGCTTTTGTGGACATTTTGAAATTTAAAAAAATGTTCCCATTGCTAATGAAGTCGTAAATGGACATATCGAATCCATTGCATGCACTGGACTATATATCAGTCATTTCAGGTTGAAATATAAATCTTCAATGATTTTGAGTTGACAGCTCCATTTCATTATTCCTGTTAAAAAGAATAAAACGAGTATTAGAATTTCTAAAAGAGGATAACCACTTTCAACGTTATAATTGCTGTTCCAAAGAGTTTATCAGGATTAATACTATTAAGTGAACAACAAATGCGCTAATAATAGCTCTATTGGTCATAGTTATTCATTCTATTTTTTTTGTGTTCTTCATAGCATCAATGATTTATTAAACTAAGATTTACTTCATAATAATTCTCTTGTTTTACTTTGGTTACTTCAATACTTTAAATTGTCTTTATCTATGTCTTAGTATGTTGAGCCATTGGAGTACTATACACAGTCTGCTGACTATCTTTCTGCATTCCTATGGAGTTCTATGGAATGTAACTATATTTCAGTCATTTCACATTTATATATAAATATTCAATGATTTAGAGTTTAAATATTATTTTACATTATTCATGTTAAGAAGAATCAAAAGTTTAATAAACTTTAATGGCAATTCAAAGTTTTATTACTGTCGTTTGATAACCTCGAATGGTCACCTGGTATTTCTCTTGATAAAACCCATTTCACACAATGTTAAACTTACTATCAACATTTAAACAGTTGCGTCCCTTGTTTAACTTATACTCGCTTTGTTTTTATCAAGCCATGTTTAAATGTGGATACATCGAACCAGTACATTGTCGATGATCTTTTAGCACCTGATACATTGTCTATTTGCTTAAAACAATGTTAGGGCGAATTCTTTAATCTAAAAAAATACATGATTTATCGTGCATTCAGTATGATTGCCTTACATTGGAATTTTTTTTTTCTACAGTTTTGAACTAGTCACTTCAACATTCAAAGGCGCCTGGCTGAGTGTTAAAATTCTTGGCTTCTGAATCGAAGGTTATTGGGTTCGAATTATACATATCGTTATGTCATATGGTAATTTTTATCGCCAATGAAATGCCCATCAATTCTAAAGGAACATTTGATAAAGTGTAAAATATAACAGATCTAAACAAGTTGTAGAGAATTTGCATTAAATTTTAAAAAAATGTTATCTTTAAACAGCGTATCAGAAGCTTAAACAGCAGGGCAGATTATAAATCTCTTAATCTCTAAATACGCAGTTCATTAATCTCTTAATTTTTATTGAGGCAGTTCATCGATCTCTTAAACTCTAAATACGCAGTTCATCGATCTCTTTAACTCTAAACACGCAGTTCACCGATCTCTTAAATTCTAAATACGCAGTTCATCGATCTCTTAATTTTTATTTACGCAGTTCATATATTCTTTCTCAGCTAATAAATCTTTTACTCTTGAAATATATAGAGCATGGATCTAATAGTTTTTAAATACGCAGACGTTTGATCCTGTAGCCTATCAATACAAAGGTCATTGATCTTTAATTCTAAAAAAGCAAGTAATAGATCTTTAAATATGCTGACCCTAGACCTCGAAGCATCTAAATATACTTACCTTAGACCTGGTAGCATCTAAATATGCTGACCCTAGACCTCGTCATAACTAAACATACAAACCTTAGATCAGGTAGTATGTCAATACGCTGGTCATATACTTTTAAGTTTCTACATTAGCTGGACCAAGATCTCAAAATCTCAAAAGTCAGTAACTTTGGTTTCTTTTAAGTCGTTCTGTAATCGTGCCAGTTAAGTTATTGACTTAAACCACTAATTAAATAACAACCTAAAGTAAAAAAAAATGAAATAACAAATGCTCAATTGACTTGGATGCATTACTGGAGAGAATGTGAATTGAATGTACTGAACTAAGTTTCAGTCATTATAAGTGTCTCTTCTCTGTAAGTTTCTGAGCGACTCTCATTATCTTACTTTATAATAATTCATTGTCACTGTTAACTCCTACATTCTCGTTTTATTGAATTGAAGGAGAGATACAGTTCTTGCTTTTCAAGTGTAATATATTATGTGTTAGGTCAACCTATAGATAAATATGTTGTTTTCTTATAATTACGATGTATTTCCGCTTCCTATCAAAGCAATTTGATTTCTACACTCAAAACTTTATTTTAGAAGTGGAGGGAAAGTGTACTGAGAAACTCGACTTCAGATCCCGAGCCAAATGCCAGTTTATTATGGATATTAATTTAAAAATCCATAAGCATCATGATAGTATTTAAATCTTAAAACACGACGTTTTGATTTTAAACAATAGTCCCATGCTTTTTATTACACTCGGCATTATAATACATTCACGATACAGATCCGGTACTAGCAGTATGTGCGGCCCCCCGCGAGTCTCATATACGGGCAACGAATATTGTTGGAAAGACTGAGGTTAACAAAAGGACAAAAGATTTTCTATATTGGGGGACCCCCTTAAGGCGCAGGGTCTTGGGAGGCTGCCCCACTCGCCACCCCCAAAGGCCGCTTCTGCACGATACAATTTAATAGCAGGCGATGACCTTATAGTCGAGAAATTGTCCATAATGAGATCCACCTCAGATACCACAATTTATTTTTACTCTATTTCAATAGTTGTATACTTATTTGTCATTTAATATTTCAATAACTTGATCTTTGAAATAACTAATTGTATTAATACCTTCTTGTATTCTTCCATGTAAGTATGGGCAGCTTGTCTATGACATTTCAGCAAGAATTGTCCTATGATACCCTAATTATCGTTAATTGGCTTTAAAAACAATAGAGGCTAATGTCTAGAGATCAATGAAAAACATGTATTTTACTCATAGTTCATTGCGCAACGGTGTGAAATGTGCATGTATTCATCCTTGTGATTTATTCAGCTGAAACGTTTACTTTTTTAAAGAGTCGGTCTTGTAATAAGGTGAGATCCATTGTCCATCTCACTCTGAAATAATACACCTTGGCGAATAGTTTAATGTTTATCATAAATAACTTTGCTTTAATAGTAATTATGCAGCCCTAGATCAACCGGGAAATAGTTTATCTGAATTAATACAATTCACTTTTCTCTTTGTATGCTTAGCCGACGCGACCTATTGCAAAACTTGAATTTCTTTCTCCATTGCTCTTTGTCTTTGCCTGAATAGAATTGCAACAATATGGTGGCCGTCCATCGCTTCCTCTCTCTGCCTCTTCTTCTTTTTTTTTTTTTGGAACGAAAAGAGAAAGATGTCTTCCTATAAAAAGTTATAATTTATTTCCTAATCTACAGATACTTTAAACCGATCTAAACGGTACATCTCAACAATAGACCTTACAATGTAATGTCTGTTATAAGCTTTGTGGACATTTTGAAATAAAAAATTGTTCCCATTGCTAATGAAATGACATCTTACTACATCCCATGTAATGTAATGCACTGGACTATATTTCACTCATTTCACGTTTATATATAAATCTTTAATGATTTTCAGTTTAGTATTCTTTTACATTATTCATGTTAAGAAAAATCAAAAGTTTAGTATAATTTAATGGTATCTTCTGTGGTAGCTACTGTTATAGTTACTAGCGACTAGCTAGGTTCCATTACTTATGAAGGCCTAAGTTCAAAGAATGAAATCAGGGGCATTTAAGGCAGACTCTAAAGCAAAGCTTTTTTTATAATAGAAATAAGTTCAATGACTAATTAGGATTATCTGCCTGAAAAACAAATATTTGATATGTTTGTTATTAGTGATTGTAGAGGAGGCCAAAGCTTTCATAGCTAACTCTGCAAAAAAGGTCTGGAAGAAGAAAATCTAAGTGATATAAAATATTTACAGTGGCTGGATGCCTTGTATAGAAATTGTCTATGAATATAATTACTTTTATAAAACTGATCCAGCTAAATGTTCTGTTGCTGCTATTATGGAATGTGAAGTACACAAGAGACATTAGGATCATAAGATCATTGCCAAGTGACAAGAACGTTATCATTCAAACATAGTATAGAAAAGTCTAAGACAAATACTAAGTGTAAATATTTTGACAAATGTACAAAATGTCTTATGATGTAATAACATTAGAATAGCTGCCTATCATGTATGTTATATGCTTGATTGATTCAATTTTTGTCTTTCCTGGGTATATTTCTTGATATTTAGGAAAATACGCATTTGCCCCTCAAAATACGCATTTCCTTTTTGGCATGTAGGCATCTCTGCGTTATAATTACTGTTCAAAATAGTTTATCAGAATTAATACTATTAAGTAAACAAAAATACGCTAATAATAGCTCTATTTGTCAAAATAATTGATACAAATTTTTGTTGGTCATAGTATCAATGGTTTATTAAACTAAGATTTACTTCATAATAATTCTCTTGTTTTACTTTGGTTACTTCAATACTTTGGGATGCCCTCCTAGAGATTCCAAGAATTGTCTTGTTGGATTAAGATCAATGTAATTACAATTTTCCTTCCTTCTTCTTCATCTATCTCTTAGTATGTTGAACTGTTGGAGCACTTCATAAGATATGTTGACTATCTTTCTCCAATCCATTGTGTCTATAGCCTGGATAGTATTTATTTCCATGGCCGGCCGTCTTTTCCGTCCAATGTAATGGCTGCTATAAGCTTTTGTGGACATTTTGAAATTTAAAAAAAACTCTTATTGCTATTGAATTCATACATCGACATATCCAATGAAATGTAATGCACTGGACTATATTTCAGTCATTTCACGTTGAAATATAAATCTTCAATTATTTTGAGTTTATTCCTCCATTACATTATTCCTGTTAAAAAAAATCAAAAGTTTATTATAATTGAATGCTAATGTTAAGCTGTAACACTGACGTTTGATATGCTTTAATTTCATACCAGATATTTCTCTTGGGATAAAAACGCATATTGCCATCCACCTTGATAACTGTCTACATTTAAATAGTTGCACCGCTTTGGCTGAATAAAAATTGCTCTGTTTCTATTCGGGCTATTTGTTTTCATTTGGGCCATCTTTCAATGTGGTTACATCGAACCAGTACATTGTCAATGATCTTTGCACATTTACTTAAAACAATGTTAGGGCGAATAATTTAATCTAAATAGCTTGCATGTTGTGTCTGGCATTCAGTTTGATTGCCTTACATTTTGATTATTTTCTACTGTTTCGAACTAGTCACTTCTACATCAGAAGGCGCCGTGGCTGAGTGTTAAAATGCTTGGTTCCGAATTGGAGGGTATCGGGCTCAAATCCTGGTGATCTTTATGTCATGTAGATATTTTAAGAGACCATGACATATTTGTTAATTCCAATGAACATTTGATAACGTGTAATATCTAACAGATCTAAACAGGTTGTAGATAATTTGCATTATATTTTAATGTAAGAAAAAAGTAATTTCTAAACAGCGTTTCAGAGGCTTAAACAGCAGAGCAGATCATAAATCTCTTAATCTCTAACTGCACAGTTCATCTATTTCATAATCTCTAACTACACAGTTCATCTATTTCTTAATCTCTAACTACACAGTTCATCTATTTCTTAATCTCTAACTACACAGTTCATCTATTTCTTAATCTCTAACTACACAGTTCATCTATTTCTTAATCTCTAAATACACGGTTCATCAATTAGTTTTGATCAGTCATCTAATCATAGGTACTAATGACCTACACATTATAAATGTGTGCTATTAGAATTTTTTTTACCAATGTCTATTATCATTGCGCTTTGAATGGGGTCTCTGTGAATGTTTACATGATCGATTTTAAAATGCATACAGACAATTTTCACTCAAGTATCTCTAGAGTCCACATGGGGATTAATTCAAAAATTCAACTCATACCACCACATCTGTCAAGTACTATTTCTTCTCCTTATTCAAGATACTAAACAAAATTATATTGATTCTAATGTTGTGAGGTAAAAGAAATATTTTGTTTTCAAAATTTCAGCTTGATCCGAGATTGGGCGTGGGAGCAATAACTTGCACAAACTTTTTACCAGACAGACAGAAGACAGTGTAAGTGGATGTAAGATGTATGATGATGTAAGTGGATGTAAGTTGTATGATGATCTACAAACAACCTCTTACGACTTTATAATATTTTTTTCTAAAGTTGAATTTTCTCATTAAAATACCTATGCCTTCTGTAAATAAAAAAATGTTAATAAAAATGATACAGAATTATTCAGATCATCTATTTCTTTGGCCAACGGTTAACAAGCAGGGTGTCATGTGACCATTTTTTTTATGTGCAAGCTTTCAATAGGGATAAATGTTGCCTATACAAATATATGAATGTCAGCATGTTTTCAAAAAAAAAAAAAGAAAAAAAAATTACTTTCCATTTGGGAAAAAACATTTTTCATGAAATAAACTTACTTCACTATGTTACCATTTCTCTCTATCTCTAATTCTATTTGTCTCTCCCTCTCTATAATTCTCTCCCACAAGCCCTCCATCTCTACAATTTTTTCTCCCCTCTCTCCCCCTCTCTCTATCTCTAAATGTCGGTCACTTCATCTCATGGTCAATTTTTATCTTTGCCATTTTATTATTATTATTTATTAGATAGATAAAACGGATGTTGGTAAAAGGGTTTGAAACTTTCTACCATTGTGATGACAAAATTTGCTTTGAGGACAAATCAAACCTTTAATGTAAATGAAATGTAACATTAAGATATAGTGTGAAGTCAATTAGTTTATGTTTGATTTAAATGATGTCAACAATAATAATAACATCACACATTGGAAATATTGTATGGTAATCAGTAATAATCCTTTATAGAAATACTTGACAATGGTACTAACTTATTGACTAGTACAAATCTCAATTACTTTAAGGGACGCTTACGATAACTTTCTTAAGTGACTACATTTAGTGTCCGTCCTTTTACTGACTATTCTTACTGACTTCCCTTACTGACTGCTATCAAGTAGCTTAGCTTACGGTTAAAAGTGTTCACCTTCCTAAACAGGAATATCTAAATAGGGTATCTACTGTATGGCACCAACTTTAAGGTGGTGACAATTATCCTTCGCACACTGCATCAAATCTTTTGTAATTTTCTCGCCAACGTGCATCTAAATGGGAGGTCTGATCGGGCTAGGATATATCCTTTGGAGTGCGTTATTATCTAAGGCACTAAGATTATTTACACGCTAATACATTGCAAGTATATAAATTATTTTAATGACCTCGTTACTACCAACAAGTACGAAGGAAATGTAATTGTTAATTATATACAATCTTAAACTATTCCAGTTCTGCCAATATGCATACAAAAACTTTACTAATTAAATCTAAAGGCTTTGAATAATTATATATTTTAATTATAGTCTACCCCTTCCAATAGTTTCCTGAGTTTGTCTATTGAAACAAATAGGCGTATAATGGAGATTATGCAACTAATATCTGTTGGCGATCCAATATATTGGTACAGTCAAATGATGCTTATTAACTAATAAAACTCCGACAGTCCGTTTCAGTTACTTGACTATGATTTCAGTCATTTTAATTTATAAAGGATTTTTTTTTTAAGTTTTACAGTAACAACATTAATTTGTTTTAATGAGAACTCATTCCGAGAGAAAAACAAAAAGTGTATTTAAATTCAATGTTATTGTTAATTAAGTTTCTAAACTCTTGTTTCATTGTATTGAAGGGAAGACAGCTCTCGCTCTACAGATTAACATATCTTTTGCTATACCTATCTGTAAAAAGTTATCTCCCTTAACTAAGTTTTAAACAGTTATATCCCTTTGATAAGTATTCAAATCAAAACGATTAGACATAGCTTAATTTTTAACGATTTTTTGCCGGTTCGTGCATTGTCAACTTCAGCGAAAACAATGTACAGAATTACATTTCAAGTTTATTGATCTACTGAATGTTGATCTTATGAAGTGTCGACATGCTCTCTTTAAAATAAGTTAAATTAATTTAAAAATATAAGACCATATTTTGTACCCTCCTTGTTGTTGATAGTTGTTAACGTGTAGCACCAAACTGCGGGTAGATGACTAAACCGCTGTAGACTTATTACATGTCAACTTGTTCGAAATTCCAATAACTTGAATAATTGAAAAAAAATACTAAATATAACATTTATTGAATCAAAAAAATCGAATTGAGCTGAAATAAATAAAGTAGACTTGATTAAAAATATGAAATATATAACTCCTTACAAAAACATGTCTTTTCAATCTGGCAATCAAATGTCGTCTGGTGTACTTTAAAAAGCTATCTAATCTGGCAGCATTCACCCTGCGCAGGAACAAACCAATCTCTAGCTCCTTCTTACCGCCACCACAGAAACACAGAGGCACACACAGACATACAGCCTGACACTCTAGTACATTTATATGAATTATATGATTAAACATTTTTAAAATTAATTATACATTTTGTCTAAGTATTTTGCGTTTTAATTTGCGTGTTACTACTGTACCAAGAATAAGATAAGTGGAATTGATCTTCCATTCAACAAATTGATGGCATGGATTTGGTCAGGTTGGTCCGCATGAAGGATCACATTTATACTTTTAACTTTATCACACCAGTTTGATCTGTAGACTTTCTTTCTAGCCAATCGTCTTATCACATGTACCGTTAAAAACAAAACACTATCATTGATATCTTCCAAGCAATCATACAATGAACTTTGACCTAATTCGATTTTACAATTCTGGTTGCACTTTTTTTTCTGGCACTTATTGTAGTAAATTTAAGGCAGGCAACTCAACGAAGTTCTACAGTAAATAAATACGTTTGTTTATTCACCAGGACAAACACATAATAGCCTTCTACATTCAAAGAGTTGTATTAATAATTCTACCAGTCCTTAAAATGCATAAGGTATATTATTAACACGGCAGCAGTTATTTCTAATTCCACCTATGTCAATGTAAAAACAAAAACTAAACCATATAGATCTAAAAGCAGTGAATAGAAAAAATAAACCAGCTCAATCTAAAGCTTTCGTTTAAAAAAAACTAATGTATTTCCTCTAATCTAAATCGACCACCTGTGGACAATGGTTATGCTTGCCCTGGATGTGGCAAAATATGTAGGTCACAGCTGGGGCTGCGCAGCCACTGAAAATACTGTATTCCTCACTAATCTTCGGACTCGAAGACAAGCCTTATTATTATTTCCTCTTCTACACAAAATTGTCCTCAGGTAGTTAGTTGTCTATTTAATCGATTAATACTGGCAATGACGAACATGTCAATAATTTCTATAGACAATTTAAAGTACAACGATGTCATTGATGTAGACACTGTCATGTATGTACTATCTTCTGGTTGGTCTACAGGGGTCCACGTGTTACACTTACGTTGTTTATGCTCTCTTCTTTGTTTCTGTCTACGTCCCTGACACTTCTCAAGTGTAGGTATTATTCCAAGAGAAGTGACATTATTTTTAATTCAATGCCATTGTTAACCTTGGACACAACCGTTTGGTTAAACCTAATGGAGACCTGGTCTTCATCCTCATAAAAACACATATTTTGTAGTGTGAGATATGTGTAGGTTTATGGTTGGTCTACAGGGCTTAATGTACTTAACAAAAAGTTCAGCCATTTTTATAGTTTCTTCATGTTTCTGTAATTCCCCTCTGATTAGATTTTACTTAAAAAGGAGTGACATTATTTTATCACTTAATGCCATTGTTAATATTGATTGTTTGATTTGAGGCACATCGGCACAATTTAGGCCATGTCGTGCCTGCAGTCCCTTAAGGACTACTCTCTCTCTAAACAACAGGGCCAGATTCTATACAGTCATATCATTAAAATCAAGGTCTATTCACAGTTAAAATAGTCAAGGTAGTAAAAATTTAAATATTTGGTAAAAATCTAATGTAAATAGTGCATGTTCACAAATTCATAAATCAGATCTTCGTAGATTGTTAATATTCAAAACTATCGTTTGGTTAAACTTAATGGAGACCAGGTCTTGCTCTTAAATAAACACATTTTTTTAATATAATAAACAATTTATAACCGCCTCCCTTAGGAAAGTATTTATATTCAACCAGAAGTGTCCTTAGCATACATTTTTATTTTAATTGTATGCAAAGTAAGATAACTTGATTCTAAGGCCTGATATATTTGCAACACAAAAAAAATCAAAAGCTGTCTTTGTGTCTTACATATGAAACATGGAATATTAATTCAATTAAAAAGTGATAATATTTTGTTTTCTAATTACATTAATGTCACTGTACCAGCTCTATTGATTTGATTGCTTTGCAAAATAAAGAAATCATAAATTTACTCCGTCTCCATAGATAATATTCTTGTATTCGTCTAACTATTTGTCTGCAAATGGCAAATATGTCAATAACTTTATGTGGACATTCCCTAACTTCATGGTAAAAGTTATGGGTTACGTTGTTACATAACGTCTTTAAAATGAGTTCAAATAATTTAAAACAACAGACCATATTTCGTACACTCCTAGTTGTTGACGGTTGTTGACTAGTAGCACCACATTGCTGGTAGACAGCTAAACCACTTTAGACGTATTTACAGTATTTTGAATAACTGAAAAGATATTAACTTTAACTTTTATTGCATCATAATAAAATCAACTTAAAATGAAATAAATGAAGAATACTTGATTAAAAATATAGTATGGTATTTTGAACAATATCTTAACTCCGAACAAAAACACGTCTTTTCAATCTGGCAATCAAAGGTCGTCTGGTGAACTCTTAACAGTTTACGACAATGAAGCTTATCTGGCATCATTCACCTTGCACAGCCACCAACCAATCTTTGGCTCCTTCTCACCGTCACCATAGAAACACATACACACTAAGACACACAAGATTTAATTTCCAAGCAATGACTTGATGGCAGGTATTTGGTCAGTTTGGTCCGCATGAAGGAACACATTTATTCTTTTGACTTTATCACACCAGTTCATCTGTAGACTTTCATTTTAGTCAATCGTCTTTTCAGATGTACCTTTTCAAAAGAAACACTATCATAGATATCCTTGAAGCAATCCTAAAATGTATTTTAACCTACTTCGACTTAACTATTCTGATTGTACTTTTTTTTCCTCGTACATGTGTTGTAAATCTAAGGTAGACAACTCAACGAAGTTCTACAGTAAATAAATAAGAGTGTGTATTTACTAGGCCAAACACATAACAGCCTTCTGCATTTAAAGAGTCTTGTTCCTAATTATACCATTCATTTCACCAGCAACATGAATATGGACCAACGATAGCCTTACCCCCTTCGATCCAGATCCCAACTACAGTCTTTAGGCAACACAAAAGACGGCTCTTTATTTTCCAACAGTTCAGACTCTCCACAATCACGTGATACACTGTTCTTTCCTCTATCCTAACGTCGTCCTGTTCTGGTTCCATAGTGCGCTCGTACGTAACACAAGCACCAGGGTTGCAACAATATTTTATGATGGCAATAAAAAGATATAAAGTTGTTATTTATAAATATAAAAATGTTTAGGGTGTGAAGAATCTCCTAAATAGAAAAATATGCTACTCATATTGACATAAATGACTTTGTAGTTTTCAAATTCGAACTACACATTTAAATACAAAACATTTATTTTCCTTATGGCAAAATACAGTAACAAAAAGTCTTAAGCTATAGTGTAAAGAATAGATAACTCTCGTCTATTTCATCGTAATGTTTAGAAATTTTAAAGTAAAACATTTAACGCAGTGTGAGAATGGGGGGTGGGGGAAGAAAAAAAGAAGGCTTTAGGTAGAAAAGAAAATTTGGATTTGACCTTTATTGCATTTAAACGGAACAACTGTCGGCTTTACCAGGTAACACAATGTCTGCATGGAATACTGTAAAATCCAGTGTGGATACTGTGAAATCCAGCTTGGATACTTTGAAATCCAGCTTGGAAACTGTGAAATCAACACTTTCAACAGTGTTTAACCTTTGGGGCATCAAAAACGATATATAAAATATCCGGCATCCAAAAAATAGTTTGTGTTGTAGACCCCAATTTTACAAAAGTATTCTGGGAGTCGTTGTCTGTTTTCAACGTAATATTTGCATGTCTCAATAAAGTTAAAAAAAATGTTTATCAGAAAATAATACATTAAGTGAACAAATAAAGTACGCTAATAATAGTCCTACTGGTGAATAGAATGAATAACAATTTTTTTTTTGTTCGTCATAACATCAGTGATGAATTAAACTAAGATTAATTTCATATCATATCATCATAATATCATATCATGTTGTCATGTTGTCATGTTGTCATGTTGTCATGTTCTCTGTGCTGGCTTATGATAGAAAGGAGGCTGAGCAGCAACAGAGAACCCCCCCCCCCCCAACCTCTACTGAGAT
The DNA here is from genome assembly GCF_947242115.1 of Biomphalaria glabrata. Classification (NCBI taxonomy): domain Eukaryota; kingdom Metazoa; phylum Mollusca; class Gastropoda; family Planorbidae; genus Biomphalaria; species Biomphalaria glabrata. The sequence goes on from NC_074718.1 coordinate 10,250,757, forward strand.
AGAGGTTGACCAACTCCCTAAGGGGAGAAATCAAATCGGAGAGGATGCCCGAGGTGAGGGAGGAGGAAATAGCCTACGCTCTATCCGGAGGGGTCTTCCCTCTCTCAACGGATGCTTTTCCTTTGATAACTATTTAAACAAAAAGGTCCTACACTGAAAACTCTGTCACGTGTCTTAATGAACATATTGACATTAAAAGGTTTTCAAAAATTTCGTTAATTATGTCATTTTAAACAGCTGGCTAAAATTAACATCTAACTTGTTCATGATCTAATACCAAAACCATTTATTACAAGGACAAATTTGTCTAAAATAATCTAATATAGATTATTTAATCAGAGTACTTTTTATGCTTGATGTTATTAAAAAAATTATTTTTCATTACGATGTTTTTATTTCTTCCGCTCCCAAGCTAAACACAGTAATATCTACACTCTGTACTTTATTTATACAAATGAGAACAAATTGTAATGACAAGTTCAATTTTTAATTCTCGTGTACTTTAGCCTTCATTCATAATATTTATTTAAATAAGATCGCCCATAAGTAACCGCTTTTGATATTTAAAATAGAACCTAATAGCCCCCTTACTATGGTGCTAGACTCCACTTTAAAGAGTTTTTACAGGGTAATCTAATAGCATGCGCTGGTCATGTAGTCGATAAAGAGTCTACAACAAGAACCGCCTGAGCTATCTCAATTATACTTTTACTTTATTTTAACCAGTGATTCTCAAACGGTCTAGAACGTCTATAATAAATGTGCATGGGATTATCTCAGTTGAAACGTTTAGTTGATTGAGAACCAGTTTTTATTAATGTTACACTCATTACACTCTGCGACTTTTACTTATGGAATAATTCACTTTGGTGAATCTATTTCTTTTATCCTAAATGACTTTGCCTTCTTTATTTTATTATGAATTATGTGGACTAAGATCCTCCAGGATCGCTTCGAGTCTGAATAGTAGTTCTTTCATCGCATTGTTTGCTGCCTATTCCCATGCGGTGTTCACAGCTCTAAGATTCTCCATGAAGGAGCCTCTTGTTTGCGTTTTCCTTGTTTCGGCCAACGAGTTGATGCTATTTTTAGGACGCGCGATTTTAGTCTGTCACGGGAGACCAAAAGTAAAGCCGCTGTCGTGCATTGGTAAAGACGGCGACAATCAAAATCGAAATCGACCACCTGCGGACAATGGTTACACTTACACTTACACTTGGTTTTGGCAGAATATGTAGGTCACAGCTAGGGCTGCGCAGCCACGTGAAATACCTCATTCCTCACTAATCTTCGGACTCGAAGACAATCCTTATTATTATTTTTATTATTTTAATTGATATCTCGAACAAGGGAAAGATTGTACTTAGATGAACTGGTGGTGCAAGCTGAATTAGCCCCCTTTATAGGTTGACGCTCTAAATATAGACACACACTAGAAGTGTGGTTAGCACAACGGCCCGAGGAAGCGTATACATTAAACTCAATTCCGGTCGTTCCCCAACTTGTTTTTTTTATTTTTTGAATGCGTTGAAAACCCAAGTTACGTTAAAATCTACCCAGATCTCGCTTTCTCTCTCCCTCATTTACCCAACTGGTGCAGATAAGTGATAGGATCATAGCGTAGTGAGAAAGCTAAAAGCATGAAATACTGCTAAACAAAAACAATGGACCTCATTCACCAGTCGCAAACAAACAACATTTAGCCACGTGATTCTATATATCTTTTATACAAAGTATGTAATCCATAAAGGCTGTCACGTGATAGGTATTTTTTTTTCATTGCTTTATCAATATTATGACGTGGCTAAATGTGTTTATTTACGATTGGTGAATGAAGTCCATTGTTAAAAATGTAAATCACACAGATTTTTTTTTTGCTGTTTGTCTGGATTACTCTAGATCTATTAAAAATGTAATGACATGACTGATCCCAACTATTATTCTTGCACGTTTGTAGCGTTAGTTCTGTAAGCCCACAATCAGTTTTATTTCATAAAGTTACATAAACAGATCCCTCCAAATAATGCTTAGATCTCTGCAAATAATGCTGGCTCTGTTCAGCATCTTCACACTTTCCAATCTCATTAGTTTCTAGATTTACTTTGGAAGAGATTTCTCTTTCATTGCCTTGTACTACATTTTGTGCAAATGAATCCTATGTTACACATGACACAATGTGTCTTGCCACAATGTGATTAATGTAACAGTTCGTGACTCGTTCAAGACAGTGCTTATCGTCATATGGTCAATATCTCTGGAAATAGTCTATCTAACAATATCTTGTGATTCAGTATGTTATACGCTTGTTCTTCTGTTGGGCAATGTGTTTCGAAAACAGTTTCACCTTCAACTTGAATTTCACCTTCACCTATTCCTTAGTCTGTTGGACCGTTGGGGCACCACACGTGATCTTTCAACCGTCTTCCTCCATTCCTCTCTTTGGCTTGTTTGTAATCTCCTTCGATGACAGGCCCGTCCATTCTTTCCTTTACTTTCCTTATCTGCCTATTCCTTTTTCTTGATGCTGCCCATGTACGTTCAATATTGCGAGTCTCGAGGCTCTTGTGATAATACCATATACAATTTATGTTACAGGTTTTTGACAGTGTTTAGCAGGTAATCGACTGGCCCAAAAAAACAAGACCATGTCATGTCAAACCATTCCTCTTGAAACACTGTTAATCCTATTATAAACTGTTTCTTGAAGACCATTTGATTTTTCAGCCTATTGTGTGTCACGTGATACATAATATTCAGGACCGGATTATGTGGCGGGCGAGATTATTGCCCCTGGGCACCCAATGGAGAGAATAAAAATATCCGTATCTCTTCACCAATCCCTCTGTCCGAAATCCCGCCTTATCCGAAGTGATCATGTATTCACACCCGGTGTGTCGCGTGGAGGCCCTTCGTATGCCTATACTGTCCCACTGAACACTTGCGAGGGTCCATCACAGCCCGTATGGCTCCCGTTAGGGAACGAATAAGTGGGGGGTCGGACTGATTAGAGAACCTTTTTTACATCCCTACCACGTGCAATGAACAATCTCTCAACCGTGTCTGTGGTAGCCCACTTAGCCTATCCGCTGTCCAGAAGTTCTTGAATTTTTTACAAGGGTAAGTTTGAGGAATAAACTTTTTAGCCATTTCCAGGATGGCTGCTGTTATCTGACGGTCTACAAGGTCGACAGAACTAGACTCTACATGGATTTTTTCAGGGGAAATGTCGACAGCTGTCTCATATCCTTCTCAATTAGCTTTAATATAGCACCACTTTCGTGGCTCTTTGGTGGTCTAGGTGTTGATTATAGAAGTCAGTAATGTTGGAAGGTGTTCACTACCAAGTAGTACTTGATAGGTTATGACAGATTCCAAACTAGCAGAGACTAAAGAAAGATCTAGTTGTGATAGTGAACCATTGCTAGCAATCAGAAGAGTAGGAGGAGAGTGTTTATTTTGCAAAAGAAAAAGGTTAGTAGAATTGCACAGGTCATGAAATTTTTTACCAGACAGATCAGTGTCATCATAGCCCCAGGAAGGTGAATGGGCATTTAGATCTCCAGCTATGATAGTGTCTACAGTTATTGTCTCTCTGACATCTAAAGCCAGTTCTTGTTTTGGTGGTTTATAAACATTGATGCATTTGAAGCGTTTATTATTTTTCTAAATTTCTAACACCAAAGTGTCTGTCCTCCCCTGACTCAAGTCTGTGGACACTTTCTTGGCGACCAGAGCATTAGCCACCAATGTAACCAACCCTCGGCAATCCCCACAGGAGCAGCGGAAAACAGAGTACCCAGGTATTGAGACACTTCTTTTTTCACCGATCTGGCATTCTTGTAATAAGGCAACATCCAAAAACTCTTTGTGGAGCAGGTTAGTTCTTTCATGTGTCTTTGGAATAAGTCCTTGGACGTTACATTGAAGGACTTTTTGGGGATCATGTTGCTTTATCTTTCCACCTAAATTAGCCTGGGGGAAACTTACTTTCCCAGTATGAGGTGTTGGTGTTGGGTTAATTTTTTCTAAGACTTTTTTTTGTTGTTGTTGTTGTGTTCGTTAGGGGGGAAAAGGATGTTATGTTAAAAATTATTAGAAAAGTCATGTCGATTTTTCTAGCTGAATCATGATAATAAAATTTGTAAGATTTTTTTTTCTTCTTTCTTCAGCTGTTGTTAACTGCTGCCTTTTTGTATTGCGTCTAGAAAATCGTTAAGTTATTAAGGTGCCTCTGCAGACCCTAACAACTCTCATGTTATACATATTGTAACCTCACACTGTGTATATTTTTAAAAAATAGAAGCATATATTGGCTCAAAGCTTGCCTGGTCGACTACATCTAAATGCAGATTTTTCTCGCCTATTTCATGCTACGAATTCTTATAAGCTCTTTTGCCAATGGGGAGCGGCTGACAACCCCTTATTTTATTTTTCATAGTAAGTAAAGGCTGACAACCCCTTACTTTATTTTTCCTAGTAAGTAAAGGCTGACAACCCCTTCTTTTATTTTTCCTAGTAAGTAAAGGCTGACAACCCCTTCCTTTATTTTTTCCTAGTAAGTAAAGGCTGACAACCCCTTACTTTATTTTTCCCAGTAAGGAAAGGCTGACAACCCTTTACTTTATTTTATTGCCAGCAAGAAGCAGCTGATAAACCTTAACTTTTTTTTGTGGCATCATCCGATAGAATGACCCTAACACGTTTCAGTTTTTAAATTCTATATCGCACTAACACTTTTGGTTAGTTCACAATTTATTTTCAATTTGATTTCTTTTATCATAAGGCAAGAGATCTATGGTATTAGACGCAGCCATTTCTTTAAACCAAACAGTTTCAGACCTAGAAGAAAGAAAATACATTTTTCAAAGAATGTCCCAGTCCCGTTTCCTTCACTACATTCTTTTTTGGCCCTGTGCCTTCTAAATAGAAAGAAATACCAATTTGGTGTTATTAAATGTATAAAATCCTTTTTAAACGTAGAGAAACAATAGAACTACAAAGTATCGTGCCTTGCTCTCTCTCTCTCTCTCTCTCTCTCTCTCTCTCTCTCTCTCTCTCTCTCTCTCTCTCTCGCTCTCAAAATAAAAAATTAAAAAAGGAATATTACTTTTAGGATTTTTTTAAGACCGCGTCTAAATGAAAGCGGAAACAACGTACATCATATAAAAAAAATTTATATAAATAAATAATCTTCTTCCCTCAACAGTTTAAACGAGAAGAAGAAGTAAAGGAAAGATCACTCTCTTATTTCTGTGGATAGTCCACGAGAAAAAAAAGAGGGGGGGGGGAGAGCAGAATTGGACCGTTGTAACCAAGAAATATCACTCTTTTTTTTTTTATTATTTCCACCTCACGTTGAAAAGGGGGGAGGGAGTAATCTACTCTGTAGTAGCTATCGAGGCGAGACAGAGCACGCTCAAGAGTTTGGACACCATGGAAAGATAACATTTTTTATTTTTGCAACTCGGACGGAGGGAGTTATGCTAGGTAATGTAGCTAATGAAAAAAAAAAGAGGGGCGGGGGGATGGGGAGTAGTATTCATCTGTCACTAAAAAGCAGGGCCGGACTTAACCATTGTAGAGCCCTATGCGAAACGGAAAAGCTTGACGTTGCGCTAAACAAATAACATTGGTAAACAAAATTCTAATTGCACATATTTATTATTGTTTGTCTAGATCTATTACAAATTTAATTAGACGACCGATTAAAATTGATAAAAGTACTATTAAATAAGCTGAAAGAAAAGAGTTTGCATTTTGTATATTTTTCTTGTTATTGTCAAGTTCTTTTCTTGTCTCGTTAGGGATTACTTACGAACAATTAATTACGGTTAATAAATTCCACAAGTAACTCCAGCTATCCAAGAAAACAATAATAACTTTAATATCCGAAACAATACATAACGACAGCAACACTCTCCGAAAATATTAACCGTACAAACACTAGTCCAGGAAACAACTTCCAACCTTCCTGGACTGGGAACAGGAGCCCACTGACTGACACACTCTATCACATTCAAGGAAGATTAAACCATTCAGTTGACATCACGTGCAAGACTATTTACGTTCATATCATGGGAGTACGTAAACATAAGGACATACCTATCATACCAAATAAAAAGCATTTACTTTATTGTATAGCGTATACATTATAAAATATTATTTATTTGTCGTTTATAGACTCTAGAGTCTAGACTGTCTTTTATACCTTATTTCATGATGCAAAGTTTTCTAAAACACATTATCGTATTATTCATTTTATATACGATAGAACATTAAGTTGATCTGTCTCATGATACACTCACTACAATGGCTGTAACTTCTGTACAGTAAGTGTGAGACTTAATGTGTCTCAAGATCTAGTATCCCGCCAAGAAGTGTTTCAACTAAAATCAAAGCTTTCAGATTGCATTATCTTCGTGAAACGATAACCACAAGTGGCAAAAAGCTTTATTTTCGGCTGTCTTAGTCGCGCACTACTGATATTCTAATCGTAAAGAGGATTCGCTCCAAACTCACTTCGGTTTGGAAGCCAAGCGCTTTACCACTATGCCACCGCGCCTCCAGGGTAAGCGTTAATAACTCCAAACATTTTAGACATGTTTCAGTTAAGATGAGTCAGATACGCATTTTCTTTACACTGTTAAAGAGTTGATGGCTTTTCATTGACATGAGTGAAAGACTCAGAAATTCTTTTCGCATCGAACAGTTTTCATTAAAATGATATTAGCAACTATCACCTCAACCACAAAGTCAACGTTGCTACAGCAGTAGAAATGACAGATTTACACGCAAAAATATGCATCTTTATTTCATTTGTTTATCAATGCCAAAATTAAACTAAAGCAAATACAATGCTTCAACAGCTTTTTAATTTTCAAACATAAGTTGGATGTTAATTACTGAAACTTGTGCTTGAAAGTCGATGATGTGTTACGATGTTTTCATTTAGATTTAAAGAAAAAAAAAACGCGTCTTGAAACGTACAGCTTTTAAAGTTTGTAAATTGTCTCGTCTTTAGAGACATCGCGTTGTCTTGAGATAGAACCATACCTTCCTTATCTGAACTGATTCAATTGATTTCTAAATACTGTCTGTGTTAGGTGTTATCCTATATTGAAATAGCACACGCTGTCTACATTTTTTGAAGCGCCCCTAATTCCCAAATGCCATTAAGGAAGAAATATATAAATACATCTTTCCTTTATGGGATTAGGGATATTTATTCAATACATTTTTTTTCTGTGTAGTTCAGTTGTGTTATTAATACAGCCTTTATCTTATATGTCCGGCCTATATTGTATGTGTCTTAATATAGCCTTTGTCTTATATGTCCAGCCTATATTTTATGGGTCTTAATACAGCCTTTATCTTATATGTCCGGCCTATATTGTATGTGTCTTAATATAGCCTTTGTCTTATATGTCCGGCCTATATTGTATGTGTCTTAATATAGCGTTTGTCTTATATGTCCAGCCTATATTTTATGTGTCTTAATACAGCCTTTATCATATATGTCCAGCCTATATTTTATGTGTCTTAATACAGCCTTTATCATATATGTCCAGCCTATATTTTATGTGTCTTAATTACTCTTAATACAGCCTATACCTTATATGTCCAGCCTATATCTTATATGTCCAGCCTATATCTTATATGTCCAGCCTATATTTTAAGTATCTAAATATAGCCTATATCTTATATGTCCAGCCTATATCTTATATGTCTAGCCTATATTTTATGTATCTTAATACAGCATGTCACGTAGCATAATGAAGCTAAGTTTATTTTTAGTTCTCCGCTAATATTTCCATAGCAACGTTATGATTGATTGTCGTCGGGATTTTGCAGTAAGGAATTTTTTTTTTATTTTGGAAAAGAATGAATTCAATGACCATAAATGGAGAAGTGAAGATTTAGCTGGGTGAAAGGCGTGACTCTTCGAAAAGGCAGAGAGTTAGTGAAAAACAAAGGAAAGTCTGTTGTATAAAAAATCTAGTTGAGTTAAGTTGTAGTTTGAGTTATAAAACCTGAACCATTTAAAGATCTAGTTGTACTGATGAGCTTGAACGAAAAGAGTTAACTTGTTTAATTTTATTGTACAGTCTGTATTTTAGTTTAGTGATTCCGAGTTCCAGAATTAAAGCTTTGTATTTATTGTTGAAGGATCTTCATTATTTGAGTTAATAGTTTATTTTTTTTTATATCTGGCATAATGATCTTATTTGAGTGTTCAGTAATTTTGAAAATTTTTAATATCTGAAACGCATTGTCTGATCAACACAATCTCATCGTATCATCAAGACATCTTCACATCAAAACACTCAAAAACAAAAGATCGTCACACAGTCTATATGTTATGTGTGTTAATACAACTTATATCTCGTGTATCATTATACAGCCTATAACTTATAGTTCCTAATGCAAACTACATGAGATGTGTCTTAATACAGCTTATATCTCGTGTATCATTATACAGCCTATAACTTATAGTTCCTAATGCAAACTACATGAGATGTGTCTTAATACAGCTTATATCTCGTGTATCATTATACAGCCTATAACTTATAGTTCCTAATGCAAACTACATGAGATGTGTCTTAATACAGCTTATATCTCGTGTATCATTATACAGCCTATAACTTATAGTTCCTAATGCAAACTACATGAGATGTGTCTTAATACAGCTTATATCTCGTGTATCATTATACAGCCTATAACTTATAGTTCCTAATGCAAACTACATGAGATGTGTCTTAATACAGCTTATATCTCGTGTATCATTATACAGCCTATAACTTATAGTTCCTAATGCAAACTACATGAGATGTGTCTTAATACAGCTTATATCTCGTGTATCATTATACAGCCTATAACTTATAGTTCCTAATGCAAACTACATGAGATGTGTCTTAATACAGCTTATATCTCGTGTATCATTATACAGCCTATAACTTATAGTTCCTAATGCAAACTACATGAGATGTGTCTTAATACAGCTTATATCTCGTGTATCATTATACAGCCTATAACTTATAGTTCCTAATGCAAACTACATGAGATGTGTCTTAATACAGCTTATATCTCGTGTATCATTATACAGCCTATAACTTATAGTTCCTAATGCAAACTACATGAGATGTGTCTTAATACAGCTTATATCTCGTGTATCATTATACAGCCTATAACTTATAGTTCCTAATGCAAACTACATGAGATGTGTCTTAATACAGCTTATATCTCGTGTATCATTATACAGCCTATAACTTATAGTTCCTAATGCAACCTACATGAGATGTGTCTTACTACAGCTTATATCTGCTGTTCTCAACATTTTAAGCTCTGCGACCCCTCTTTACGATTCCACGCAATGTGGCGACCCCTAACAGTATTATTTTTTCATAAGCTTAAGTAAATGTGTCTTTGCTAATGTTATATAATCGTAATCCTTAAATATCTGATATGAATAGCATACACTTTATATACATATTATATTTGGACTAAAGGTATGTGTCTTCTCATTATTACACTCTAAGTAAAAAAAATATTATAATTAATATTTATGGTTTGCATTTATTTTCTATTGTGTATTCGGCTTATCTATGCGTGACAATTTGAAAAGCATGGATAGTATTGCTAAAGATAGCAAGCTCCATTGTTACACAGTGTTGAGATAGTCCGTGCAATCAAGCCAACGTCAATGAGAAGATTAAATTTGTCTCTGTTTCACCAAGTCTACTTCTCTATTTAGACTTCAAAACTGACAGGATGAAAAGCACTTGATCGAGAGCTGTGTAACTGATATTAAATAAAAAATCATTTTTCTCTCTATTGCTATTAATGAGTCTAATTAACTCCTTCTATTTCGTTTCTAAACCTGTGACTGTGACTTCTCGAAATTGCAAACAGGATGTCACGTGATTCGGATAGTTTGTTGACATTTCCTCGGCAAGCATATACATATTATCTTTGTTTTCTTTTGTCAGATTCAATGTAATTTTTCACATTGAAGACAGCTAAGTTTGGAAACATGAAAATATTAATTCGTCAAATTTGGTTTGTCAAACTTAAAGTTTCCTTTTCAACGATCGGAATTTTTCACACAAATCGGGGAATGTTGCAAAATGATGTTTTTATTTATTTCTATAAATTTTTGTAGCAGTGTCGATACTAATAATTGTGTGTTTTGTCTTTTGCAGACTCATTCTGCACCAAATATTAAAATCCATATCAACATCCTAGCAACGAAACCAGAATTATTTTTCAAGAGATTGTATATTTTTTCCACCTAAAAAATGGACCAACTCTATTAAGTTGATCACTTGTTGCAGTAGTCGTTTCAAGAGGTTTCCAAAAAGGAAACTCATCTTTAAAATCGTCATCATTTCAATACCTAACCATATCATCTACACTACTGGTGTATCTCTATCGGCAAAGCTCGGGTGCTTGATTTCTTATGACTGAACAGTTATTTTAGCTACATAAATTTGACCAATGATTCACTCGGATTTTTTATCGGTCACTGTTCACCTCCAAAGCCTATTGCCAATTGGCGCTCATGATTTTTAGACCTTCTAAGATGGAGCGATGCCATGTTACACGTGGACGGCTTTCTTATTACTTTCCTCTTTTCAGCTTGCATGTTCTGGCTGACTTTGTTAAACTCATTACTTCTATGGGAGGCTGCGGAGTAATTCGAATTTATTTAAATATTTGATTTACTGCAAAAATTAAAATGTTTTAAATAATTCAGATTAAATTGTCTGCAAAAGTTATCCTCTGTAACTACCGATGAAATACTTTGTACAATGTTAACTTTTACACTTTAGTATGCAAAAAAAACATCTTTCTGGTGGTCTTAGGGGACCCCTTTAAAAAAATCAGACTATTGACATAAGATTGCATAATACAATAAAAACAGCACAAGATTATTATTATTATAGCTTTTATATAGCGCTACTTTCGTGCTTATAGCATGCTCAGAGCGCTTTTGGTCCAATCTCATTTTTGGACCAGTGGGGGGAGGGGGGGAGGGGGTATCTAGGAGTTGGTTTTCCGTGCTGCCTTCCCGCTCAGTAAACACAACCCTGCCCGAGTCGGGTGTCGAAGCTCGAGCCCCCTTCGAGGTAGCCAAGTTCAAGCGCACTTGGCCTCTCTACCACGCTTCCCACATACCGAAATTATACATAAAGTAATTTCATTCAAATAAGCATGTCAGTTAAGAAGATCTGTCAATAGAGTCATATATGAATCAGTCAGTCAGACTACAATGGAATATTTTAATGCTTTCATTCAGAAGCATATTTTCTTTAAAACTACAATAATGGCATTTGATACAAAATCATTTTGCATATGAGAAATAGCACTCTTGTTATTCTAGGCTCTAATACTTTGTGTTAGAGAGCGAGTGGGTAGGCATTCAGCAATTCGTGCAAAAAAAAATGTTTGGCTTAACTCTGCTCCATACATCATTTGCAATAATTTCTCAAACCACCTAGCTAAGAGGGCAGTTAAAAGGCAAAAAAAAAATGCTCAGTAAATATTAAATGCATTTATTATTCTGACAATCTTATATTCAAATATATGCTATTACTATTGATACAATGTTGTACAATAGAATACAGTTGTATATATCAATGAAAGATAGTTTTTATTGGTAATCGTTGAAGGGGGAGTAGATGGGGTGGTAACACCCGAAGCCGACCGCATCGGGTGACACCCACCCTATGACGCCACTGTTAAAAAAAATATATTTTCATAATCACTTCACTTTCAATTTGTTAGTACGTTGGCCTGAGGAGGCATTAGCCCTTGAGTTCCAATTCAGGGGATTCAACTTATGTTTTTGTAAATGTATTTACGGTGCTGACGGTAATATTCATCCAGATACCCTCTCCCTCTCCCCCCCCCCCACGTCCTTTTTTTCTCTCAACTATTCCAGACGTGATAGGATCATTGCTAGAAGCATCGCGCTAAGAAAAATAATTGGTAAAAAAATATTTCTAATTCCACATATTTACTATTGTTTGTTTAGATGTATTACACATTTAATTACATAACTTATTATATAATAGTTACAAATATAAGCTTGAAGTAGAGGGTTAGGCCTATAGATCCAATGAACTAGCTTAATTATATAATTATATTCATTGTCACTGTAACCTGGTAATGTTTTACTATTAAATCTATTAATTCATTATTATAAAAAAAAATGACCTTAGAACAATTAGAATTGTGTTTGACCTTTTGTAAAATTGGTTGGAACTTTTGACAACTTTGTCCCTTAATTAAATGTAACATATGATACATTCTCTTAAATTTCAGTTTTACTTATAAGCAAACAAACTCCTCACTGATTGATGGACACTTGGTGAACACTTATTTTGAAAACGGCTCTAACGATTATCCTACAACATTGACAGTTTATATATATATATATATATATATATATATACATACACCTATATATCTACACCATATATATATAAATGTATTTAAAAAAAAACAGCACATAGAGAAATTAGCAATATATATGGAATCTATTTACAAAAAGTAGCCCGTATTAATCTAATAAAAGTTTTACATCTAGGTAGAGCAATCACTTAAGACACTATTTACAACATAGAGAGAGAGAGAAAAGAATAAATGAAAAAGAGAAAAAAAATGTGGCCTCGAGAGAAAAATTACAAATTGAAATAGGCCTAGTGTACAAAGTTTATATTTAATAAACAACAGAACAAACGAAAAGATCAACTTGTAGGTCTATAGCAATACTTTACGAAAATGAACAATCTCTTCTCATTACTTTGGAGAGAGAGAGAGAAAAAAATACTGACCATTACAACTTAATACTATCATGTACAATTACTCGATTAGTCTTGACCGTTTCAGCTAATAGACAATGGTCTGTGGTCAAACTGGATTGTGAATTCACATAAGTATCAGAGGTATCTGTCTAGGCGTCGGACACTCGCTACTGATGACATAATGCCACTCTCTATGGATCAGCTCTCTACCGAGGTACTTTACCAGAAGGATGCAATCCATTTTGCTCAACACACAGCAAGCTATTTCGGGTGAACTGTTTAGATAATACAATGTATAAAGATTTGGTACAAAAAAAAAAATACAAGAAGACAAACAAGGCTGAATTTTCTCTAATGCCAAGTCGTACTCGGGAATTCAGGTGACCCTCGTGGACATTCCCCTTCTCAGCAACAGGGACATGGGAAACACTACATCAAGACTTTTTTCTTTTCCTGGGCATCTTTAGGTACAAGAATTCTTGTAGCCTATTGGGGTCTGGTTTTACTTTACCAGTACCAACAACTTCCCAAACTTCTTTAATAAGGTTTATTTTCTTCCATGGTCTAGTTTTGTGTAATTTGTGCAATGGTCTCAGAACTTGAACAACAGTATTAACAATAAACTGATAATCTCTAAGTTCCTTGGTAGTTACTAAGTCACTTTCTTCTCTCTTTTCGTTCAACATTCGTTGAGTTCATTTAGATTAATTTAATTTAATAACTTTACTCTTATTTTCTATTTCGCTAATATCATTGACAATATAGTCATTTAGGTCATAAATAGTTAAGGCATTTTCAATTACTTCATTATATTCTATAGTATTACAGTTTAGGTCAGAATAGTCCTTTTCTACCATGTAGGGTACATCCCCCTGTAATGACAGTTTTATTTCCAGTTCTCTTTCCAACTTTCTGTCATCCCCCTCCCTTCTTTGTTTCCTTTTCTCTGCTTCCATTGCCTTTATTTCCATTTCTAGGGTTCATCTCTCTACCTCTAGTTTTTGTTGGTTTAAATTAAGTTTTTGTTGGTTTAAATCAAGTTTTTGTTGGTTTAAATCAAGTTTTTGTTGGTTTAAATCAAGTTTTTGTTGGTTTAAATCAAGTTTTTGTTGGTTTAAAACGAACTCTCGTAATTCCTCCCCCTCAATCCCTATCATCTTAGCCTGTTCTATTAGTACCTCGATCGACCTAGATTTAAACATGTCCATGATAATCACAATTAATTTGAAATAATACTGAATAAGTTTAAATTGACTCTTAAAGGTTAAGTTAACAAGTATTAATGACAATAGCTTATAAAAAGATCAACAAAGAAAAAAAAATTTCTCCCTCGATCTCCGTTACTGACAAGGTAACGCACAATTCGACCTGAAATCCCCGAGACCATTACATCAACAAATGTCTATTAGGCTTGAGTTGAGAGAATGTCGACACGGGATAGAACTCTTGTAGCGTGTAGAACTGGTACGCCCACACTTGAGGAACAATGTCGACACGGGACGTAACTTGTGTAGGAGACAGGACAATGTTTAATTTGTCCTGTTGCGTCAGATTTACAGTTTTCGCTTAAATGTGGTTTATCTGGCCCACAAGAGGGCGAAGAAAAAACAACAAATCAGTTGGTTGTATTTCGTCAAGTACATCTAGTTATACAAAATGGTAATCAGTTGTACTATTACTATGTAGAATAGGTCAGACTTAGACCAGACTTGGTATAGTAGACTGTAGACTGTTTTGCAGACAATGGCTGCCTGGTTGTGCGGTTTGCACGCTGGACTGTCGTTCAGATTTATCGATGGTCCCGGGTTCAAACCCAGCCCGCTCCCATCCCCCGTCGTCCTGCGGGAGGTTTGGACTAGGAAGTAATTATCTTCAACTCTGAAGGAACATCCGAAACATGTAAAACATTTTACAAACATTTTACAATGACAAGTACTATAGATACAGTACCTGGACCGGACGAGGCCCACAAATGTCAACGATTATTAGGTGACACATAAAAATATAGTTTGCTTTGCATCCAACTTTAAGTAGTATACAACTGGCAGGTATAATAGACACCTGACCAGACAAAGCTCCAAATATTCCGGTGTCCTTTTCTTTGCTTAGTGACGAATAACAGGTACAAAAGACGAGGTACCTGCCCGGACGAAGCTTCCAGATGTCAATAGTAATACTGTATTAATAGTACACTGGTTAATACACTAGTGTTAAATAATACAGATTGTCTTAAATCCACTCAAATATGTCAAGGTAGTATCTCGTTTGGCTGATCGAAGAGATGATAGGTAACAGGTACAACGATACCTGCCCGGACGAAGCCTCCAGACGAGGTACCTGCCCGGACGGGCCCCCAGATGTCAGGGGTTCGAATTTCTTATATATGTATGCTATGCTGCTTGTCTCTTGTTCTTGTGTTTCTTAACTTGGCTCTCTAGGGGTTTCACTTATACGAACAAATATAACTTGTTTCTTAAATTCTTCAATATTCAATTACAATTACTTAATACTTGCTTAGTTACTCAAATAAGAACAGTTACCACTAGATACACATCAACTCAAACTCTAGATCTCCAAGAATATAACAATGATATTTTAATATCCAATATAGCTCAACTAATGCACACTAAATATTACTAAACAAAAACCAGTCCAGGAAGTAAACGTCCAACCTTCCTGGACCGGGAGCAAGACCTTACTTACTTAACACATTATCTCGCACATTCAAGGACGACAAAATCATTCAGTCCATAACACGTGCAACACTTTGCATTCACAACAAGGGGATATAACAATCATACCAAAATATTAAAGTAACATTCCCGCCATAGCTCTCCCTGACAATATATGTATATATATATATATATATATATATATATATATATATATATATATATATATATATATATATATATATATATATATATATATACTATCCGACACGCGACTTAGCATACGTCACTATTTAGTGACGGGTAAACACTTCCTGAAAGTGGTAACCTTTGGTTACGGCAAACGACAGTGTAAGCATGCCTAAATAGCGAAAAAGAAGCGGGTGAGGGCGGGAGGGGGCGGGAGGGGGCGGGAGAAATGTTAGAGAGTCGGCATGCGTGTGTGGTGTCCCGCATGGTTGGGAGACTAAGAGAGTTACATATACAGAATATTACTTGCTCCCCCCCCCCCTCTTTTTTCTGAGCAGCGCTCTCTGCTGCGCGAAAGTTACGTGAGGTAACTCTAGTCTGACTTGCAGGAATAAAAGAGTTGTCTTTCCATGACGTTTACATTGAGGGTTAAAGAGTCGGTGAGCGTGCGTCGAGCCCCTTATGGTTGGGTGACGTAGAGCATTATATATATAGACGAGACTTAACAGAACACCATCTACTTCAAATCGATTTTAAAAAAAATGATTAGCTACTTGTTGTCCGTATGACTCGACTTAATTTATTGTTTGAAAATTATTTACGTCAGATCAATCGTCATCCATCTTGTCTTTCATTTTTCTTTCTTTAGTTAACTTTTAAAAAATTGTAATTTTGCACCAGGACATAAATCCTGAAATCGATAGAGAATTTGATCAAAATCAATTAACTTAAAAAGCGTCATATATTTTACAACTCAAATTGAATTCATTTAATGGTGACACTTGAAATGTAACATAAATTATCGGCATCATAAAGAAATTAAACTCGAGTTCTAAAGTGCTCATAAGAAACTTACCCTTTGAGGCGCGGTGGCTGAGTGGTACAGCGCTTGGCTACTGAACTGGTGGTGTCGAGTTCGAATCCTTGTGAGTACTGGGGTTTTTATTTTTGGGATTCTTAGAGCCCCTTTAAGTCCACACATCGTTAATGGGTACCTGAAAGAAACAGGATGACCTTTACATTATCTGCCACAGAGACTGCGGGGGTCTGAAATGGGAACATTTTTGTTTTTAACTTTGTATTTACATTCGTGATTCGTTAGACCCAGACTGTCATGTAGGCTGTAGATCTCGTCCTATGGTTCTGCTATTTAGTTCAGCTCCAAGTAATATTGTACTTTATATAGACTCGCCTATTTCCAGATCTTCATGGCCATCTATTTCATTTCAGTTTTTCTTGTCCATTTCTTTTTGATTCTCTTTGTTTTGTTTTTACGAGGGACTCACGGGCTTGTTAAGATTTCTATCTTCTCAATGCCTTAGTATTGTGTTCATTGCATAAACCCTCTATTTCATAATACACCATGTCTTACGTAGGGACCCGACCCCACCAAATCGGCCAACATACTAGAGGGGGGGAGCGAAATAATCTAATAATAGGTTGAAATATAAATAATTAGTATATATTATTAACATAAGTAATGAATTCGTATACAAATTGTGTGAATTCTATACTAAAATTCGTCCGCCCCTCCCCCTTCGGGGGGGAGGTCGGCCGAGTGGGGGGACGATCGCCCCTACCGCCCCCCCTGGATCCGCCAGTGTACGTAGGCCTACGTGTCAGGTGAAAACAATTATCTTAGTACAGCCAATACCTTTCGTTACAGTATAATAACGGTAATACACTGCATTCATCATTTTATACTAAGTTTCATATGAGTCGTCATTCCTCTTAATATACAGTACCATGTAATATCGTAGCAAGTATCCTAAAACGTTATCATATTAAAGCCCATGAGTTCCATACATAGGTTATTACTAATTCAAAACATGTATTTACTATTCTCTACTTATCGCCTCGATGTCAATAAATTAAAGTAATACATAGTAAGCTGTTCTTTTGACTGTACATGTCCCTCCACTAATGATTTCAGTAACATAATCCGTCGGGCGCTCTTTCTTTCTTCCCTTTTTTTATTTGGGTTAGCTATCGAGCCACACGATGATCATGTGAATTTTGTCAACAAAAAAAAAAAACGCAACCTGGAACTTTATGGCCATATCACAAGGTCCCCTTGATTCAAAAAGACCTTCCTTTGGGAACTGTACAAGGAAAAAGAAGAACAAGAAGCAGACAGAATGAAAAACTATATAATAGAATGGACTTGTCTGATATTGTAACAGTTTCTATTCAAGGCAAAAGGCGGATCATGCGTGGGTGCCATCACGGTTCACAGACCAAAGAATAGGTTAAGGTGAAGGGGTGATATTATACAAACTTAATTAGTTTGTAAAAGTTAAATAAAAGTTTAATATTCAATAAATGACATCGACTCTCAAATAAATATTAATTCACAATCGAAAGTCCATCAACTTTATGAAATATTTAAATACATAGACACCAGTCCAGGAAGTCAACGTCCAACCTTCCAGGACCGGGAACAAGACCTCACTGACCTAACACACTCTTTCGCACATTCAACGAAGACTAATTCACTCAGTTCACAACACGTGCAAATATTCACATTCACAACAAGGGGATATAACAATCATACCAAAATATCAAAGTAACATTCATTCTTGCCATACCTCCCCCTGACAATCACTGCAAATTATTTGACATAATTTTTGCATAATGATAGTAATGGGAAATTAAGGCTGAGTGCAGTATTTCACATAACTATGCCAACCCAGTTGCGACCTGCATATTTTCCCAAATAGTGCTCTCATACGGGAGGCACCTCTGTAACGCCGTCCGCCTCTAACCTTGCTAAAGAAGATCGCTTCTGGCATGCGGTCGTCTCCTATGCGGGATAAGCGTTATTGATAGCGTAGAAATTAATAAATAAAGGACATTTTGTGTTCATATTTGCCTTCTCACGCTTCTTTATAAGTGTATTTCTTACAGGGGTGCGCTCGAGGATTTTTTAACGGAAAAAAAATAAGAAAGGAGGAGGTAGACCTAAAATTAAATATTATTTATTTGTCAATAATAGACTAGACAGTCTTTTATAAGTTATCTCCTGATATAAAGTTGTATTAAACACAGTATCATATTAATTCATTTTATATACGATATAAGATTAAGTTGATCGCGTTATAGTCTGTCTCATAATACACTCACTACAATGTGTTATATTTCTGTACACTAAGTGTGAGACTTAATGTGTCTCAAGATCTAGTATCCCGCCAAGAAGTGTTTCAACTAAAACCAAAGCTTTCAGATTGCATTATCTTCGTGAAACGATAACCACAAGTGGCCAAAAGCTTTATTTTCGGCTGTCTTAGTCGGGCATTAATGATATTCCAGTCTCAAATAGGATTCGATCCCGACACCCCTCTGTGTGAAAGCCTAGCGCTTTACCACTCAGCCACCGCGCCTCCAGGTAAGCGTAAATAAAGCTAAACCTTTTTTGAATATGTTTCAGTCGAGATGAGTCAGATACACATTTTCTTCGCACTGTTAAAGTGTTGATGACTTTTCATTGACATATGTAAAAGACTCTGAAATTCATTTCTGTTTTCATTAATGTCTGAAATGTTTACATTTCGATTGATATTAGCAAATATCAATTAAATTTATGCCATTGAAGCTTCTACACAAAGTCAATGTTGCTACAGCAGTAGAAATGACAGATTTACGCGCAAAAAATATGCATCTTTATTTCATTTGTTTATCAATGCCAAAATTAAACTAAAGAAAACACAATGTTTCAACAGCTTTTTAATTTTCCACAAAAGTTGGATGTTAATTACTGAAACTTGTGCTTGAAAGTCGATGATATGTTACAATGCTTTCATTTAGATTTAAAGAAAAACAAAAACGCGTCTTGAAACGTACAGCTTTTAAAGTTTGTAAATTGTCTCGTCTTTAGAGACATGGCGTTGTCTTGAGATAGAACCATACGTTTCTTATATGAACTGATTCAATTGATTTCTAATTAGTTTCTGTGTTAGATATTATCCTATTCTAAAATAGTACAGGCTGTATACATACTTGAAGCCCCCTCGAATTCGCTAATGTCATTACGTAAGTAATATGTAAATATTTAAATATATCTCTCCTTTCTGGGAGTTATTTATTCAATAAAATATTTTTTGTGTAGTCCAGTTGTGAAATAATACAACCTATATCTTATGTATTTAGCCAATGTGTCTTAATACATCCTATGACTTATGTGTGTTAATACAGCCTATATCTTATGCTTGGCGCTCTGGGCTCTGCTCCAGACCCCACTTGAAATAATTTCTCAAGAGGGCAGTTAATAGGCAAAACAAAACAAAAAACATGCTCATTAAAAGTTAAGTCCATTTCTTTTTTTTTTTTGACCATCTTAAATTTAAATATATGTTATTACTATTGATACAATGTTGTTAAATAGAATGCAGTAGTATTTATCAATGAACCATAGTTTTATAAGGGAATCCTTGAATGGAGAGCTGATGGGATAGTGACCGCATCGGCTGACACCCACTCTTGTGACGCCACTGCTAAAAACTTCTGTTTTCATAAGCACTTCCCTGTCACAGTGGTTAGTGCGTTGGGTTGTGGAGGCTTTAGCCCTTGAGTTCGAATTCAGGTGATCCAACTTATGTTTTAGTAAATGTATGTGCGGTGCTGACGGTAATATTTATCCCGACAACCCTTTCTCCCCCTCCCCCCGTCCTTTTGTTCTCTCAACTATTCCAGACAATCGATAGGATCATTGCTTAAAACATTGCGCTAAACAAAAACAATCGGTAAAAAATTATAATTGCACATATTATCATTGTTTCTCTAGATCTATTAGAAATTTTATTACACAACTGCTTAAAATTGATACAGATACCCTTAGTATTAGCTTCAAATAGAGAGTTTGAATTTTTTTTTAATTTTTCTTGTTATTCTCAGGTTCTTTTCTTGGCTCTTTAGGGGTCACTTAGGAAGAATTAAACTCCATAAGAAACTTCAGCTATCCAGGAAAACGATAATAACAGCAACACTGTCCGAAAATATTAACCGCACAAACACCAGTCCAAGAAACAACTGTCCACCTTCCTGGACTGGGAACAAGTCCTCACTGGCTTAACACACTCTCTCTTGGATTCATGGAAGACTAGACCATTCATTTCACATCGCATGCAAAGTTGTTCACATTCATAACCTGGGAGTATATAAACAAGTGCATACAAAATATCAACAAAGTAAAATATGCACTCTCGCAATATCTGCCCCCAGACAGTTCAGTTATCTATATATATAATTCTCTTCATGGTTCATGAGTTTGGACAAGAAGTAAAGGAAAGATCACTCTTTTATTTCTGCATGTCGGACGGACTAGAGTTACCCAACGTAAAAAAATAACAGGGCCGGACTTAACCGTTGTGACCAAGAAGTCATGGAAAGATCACTCTTTTATTTATTTCTACCCCACGTAATTGTAGCGGCGAAAAAAAGAGGGAGAAGGAGAACAAGTAATCTTCTCTGTATTCACCCATCACTAAATAGCAGTGCCTGATTCAACCGTTGTGGGGCGCTATGCAAAACGGATTTCGCGGGGCCGGATAATAAGTGAAAATTAAAACGTTTGTATTAGAAAAAAAATTGATGTCTTTGCATTTTATTCATTCTTTACTATGTACATAATTTTTTTACGAGTCTTGCGTGAAGCGAAGTCATACATTATATCAATAAAATTCTGTTTCCAACGAAGATCACGCTCAATAGCAAGAATTACCAAAGGTTTCAATCTATCTTCGAGAATTGTTGACCTAAAGTAATTCTTCATTAGTTTGAGGAGCGAGAAGCTTCTTTCAACAGATTTCACAAGAACAGATATTGCATGATGCCTTTTTTTTCTTCGCGTGGAGGATTGGCCTTTTCCATTTTGAATGACACACCGAAATGACAATTTTTGTCTATATATTTCAGGAAGTTTTTTTTTTTTTTAAGTCTTCAAAAGATTTAAATTTTCCGTAGATTTCGAAGAATTTTTCGTAAATTTTGCAATTTCAGGAAGTTTCAATGAGCTCCTGGTAAATCAGAAGGCTGCGACAATACTGTTTTAAGTTATAAAATGGCTTAATTTAATAATTTACACCTAGAATTAGCGCGGGTCCTTTGAAAGTGCGGGGCCCACTGCGGTCGCATAGGTTGCATTAGCCCAAGGCCGGCCCTGCACAATAACGGCGTAAGCTACGCCGTAGGGTCAACTAGTGTAGTTATATTTCTCCGACTCTACTTGATTCGTCTCTGTCCTACAATTCCATTGGACTAGCCATCAAATCAAAGTGACTCTAAAAATAATAATAATAATATTCATTGTCACAGTAACCTAGTAATGATCTACTATTATATCTATTAATAGAGACATTGCTTGCTAAAAAAAAGTATGAGCGGGATGCTGAGATGTAGCCTGGTAATGTCCCACTGTTACAACTATTAATACAGTCATTGCTTACTATAAAATTAGATTGAGATCTCATTATTGAAATTGTTTTGGACCTTTTGTAAAATTGGTTGGAACTTTTGACCACTATGTCTCTTGTTTAACTTTAATATTCAGTTCTACTTATTAGCATGCAAACTCTTCAAGGGTTGATGGACACTTGGTGAACACAATATCATATGTGTCTTAATACAGCCTGTAGGCCTATATTATATGTCCAGCCTATATTTTATGTGTCCAGCCAATGTCTTACGTGTCCAGACAATATCTGATGTGTCCAGCCTTTATCTTATGTGTCACAATACATCCTATATCATATGTATCTTGATACATCTTATATTTTATATGTCCGGCCTATATTTTATATGTCCGGCCTATATTTTATATGTCCGGCCTATATTTTATATGTCCGGCCTATATTTTATATGTCCGGCCTATATTTTATATGTCCGGCCTATATTTTATATGTCCGGCCTATATTTTATATGTCCGGCCTATATTTTATATGTCCGGCCTATATTTTATATGTCCGGCCTATATTTTATATGTCCGGCCTATATTTTATATGTCCGGCCTATATTTTATATGTCCGGCCTATATTTTATATGTCCGGCCTATATTTTATATGTCCGGCCTATATTTTATATGTCCGGCCTATATTTTATATGTCCGGCCTATACGGTATTAAGTATCTTAATTACGACCTATAATTTATATATCTTAATAAAGCTTATATCTTATATGTCTTAATACAGTCTATATCTTATATGTCTTAATACAGTCTATATCTTATATGTCTTAATAAAGCTTATATCTTTTATGTCTTAATACAGTCTATATCTTATATGTCTTAATAAAGCTTATATCTTATATGTCTTAATAAAGCTTATATCTTATATGTCTTAATAAAGCTTATATCTTATATGTCTTAATAAAGCTTATATCTTGTATGTCTTAATAAAGCTTATATCTTGTATGTCTTAATAAAGCTTATATCTTATATGTCTTAATACAGTCTATATCTTATATGTCTTAATAAAGCTTATATCTTATATGTCTTAATAAAGCTTATATCTTATATGTCTTAATAAAGCTTATATCTTATATGTCTTAATAAAGCTTATATCTTGTATGTCTTAATAAAGCTTATATCTTATATGTCTTAATAAAGCTTATATCTTGTATGTCTTAATAAAGCTTATATCTTGTATGTCTTAATAAAGCTTATATCTTGTATGTCTTAATAAAGCTTATATCTTATATGTCTTAATACAGTCTATATCTTAGATGTCCAGCCTATAGTTTATGTATTGTGAAGAAATAACAGTTGACAGTGCCTTTTAATTGTGAACATTTCAACATAACATATATACACGGCAACGTTATATACAGATCTCCAACTTCACTCGCTGACTTCTTCTCTTCTTGTTTACACACTCGTCACTTCCTCGCAAGTCCCCTAACTCTCGATACCCAACAATAGACCGTGTGTCACGGTTGACCACACAGTAACCCTGTCACAACATGTATCTTAATACAGCCTGTCAGGTAGCATAATGAAGCTAGGTTTATTTGTAGTTCTCTGCTAACATCTCCATAGCAACGTCAAGATTGATTGTCGACGTTTTTTAGCAGCAAGCATGTTTGCTTGTTTTTTACGTTTTTTTTTTTTTTTTGTGGATAGGAATGAATTCGATAACCATAATAAGAGCAACGAATATTGAACGGGTGAAAGGCGTGGCTTGTTCGCACATGCAGAGAGAGATTAATGAAGCAAAGGTTTAGGAAGAACAAAGAAAAGTCAGTTGTATAAAAAAAATCTAGTTGATTTAAGTTGTAGTTTGAGCTGTAGAACCATTTGTAGATCGAGTTGTACTTATGAGTTTGAACGAAGAGAGTTAACTTTTCTTTTTCATTTCAGTTTTTCTTGTCTATATCTTCTTGTTCTCTCTTTTTTTTTATACACGACTGACTCACAGGCTTGGTAAGATGTCTTTCTTGTCATTGCCTTAGTGTCATGTTTATTGCATAAACCCTTTATTTCATAAAACACTATGTCTTAGGTACGTGTCATCCGATAAACTTTATCTTAGTACTGCCTATATCTTACTCTCACGTAGCATAAAGCAGCTAATTTCTTTTTTTAGTTTTCTTCAACCATATCCATAAAAGGAGCATAGAGTTTAACGGGGTGACACTTGTGGCTTGTTTTCAAATGTAGTGAGAGGTGAATGCATTCTTTTTTTTGGAGGATATAGAAAATCAATTGTAGAAAATCTAGTTATTGTTGAGTCGTAGTTGTTGTGATGAGATTGAACAAAGAGAGTTGTTTTATTTTATTGTACTGTGTCTATTTTGGTTAAGTAATTCCTAGTTCCAGAATTTAAACGTTGTATTTATTGTTTTCAAAGCTTGATTGTTTGAATTATTAGTTTTATATATGAATCTCCGGCAGAGTGATCTTCTTTGAGTGTTTAATAATTGTTTAAATTAGAAATAGACTCTAAATTTTAATATCAGAAACGCATTGTCTGATCAACGCAATCTCATCGTAACATCAAGACACCTTTATTTCGAATCTCTCTAAAATAAAAGATCGTCACACAGCCTATATGTTATGTGTCATATTACAACCTATATCATAATACAACCTATTACTTCTGTGTCTTAATACAGCCTTATTTACATAAATGATATACTAAATTGCATTAGTTCAGGAAAAAAAGTCAGATCATTTGCATAAGATTGCAAAATATATAGAACAATAAAACAACACAAGATACTGAGATTTTACTAAAAGAAATATATTAAAATAATTACATTAAAGGGAATCCAATTTATAAATATCGATATATAACACTACAACACTGATGCAGTACTATATACACACACACACACACACTGGACATGAAACACACACGCTGGACGCACGCAGAAAATCAACTCAGTTACACTACAATCACCCCGCCTAAAAGTTATAGGAACATAAACATGTAAATAATAGTGAAGGACAACGATACAGGAGGCCTTAGTATCCCTAAGGAATACTTACAGAGTTACTCTATTGAAAAGCATTGTATAACTCTAAACAAACACGTTATACACTATAAAATTATCAGTCCCTAAGTGTCATTATGCATACAAATATTAAGACCAGTTGTCTTGAATAATAATGTAATACGTAATACAATACAAAAAGTCTAACTAGAAAAGCTATACACTATAAAATGATCAGTTCTAAGTGTGTCATATTAAGCCTACAGATACTGAGTTAGAACTTGTGATATGGAAAAATAATTAAATAAATGTTGATACTTTAAGCAATTATTTATTGTACATAACAAAACATGTGTAATGAAATGATAACGACTAGTATACCAATACCATGGCTTTATTCGACACAATTAGACTACAGTAAACAGTGAAACCAGCATGTCTCGCATAACACTGATGCAGTACTATACACACACACACACACACACACTGGACATTTGAAATTCCAAATTTTTCTAACAAAATAATTGTTAGACCGTATAATTAGGTCTGCTTGTTCTTGGTCTTAGGTTATTTCTACCAGGACCAATACTGCCGTTGCTTTGAGTTGGTGACATCGGCGGCTCTTTAACTGGAGACTCTGCCCCTGCATTTACTTCTTCTTGATGTGGCTGCTTCTAACACTCTAGCTTCGTCGAAAGCGCTTTGTAGCGTAGGAGATGTCTTTTCCAGTAACCGCTGTCTAATAGTGTTGGATGCCAGACCAGTTATGAAGGCGTCTCTAATGCAAATGTCTCTGTGCTGTTCAGCAGTTACTTCTTTAGAGTCACAGTCCCGGGCCAGGCTTCGCAACTTAAGCATAAAGGACTCTACCGTTTGGCCCGGCTGCTGTTTACATGTAGCAACCAAATGTCTAGCAAAAATGTCATTCTTTACCTTAATATAAGTAGTCTTGAGTGTGTCTATGGCCATCGAATAGGACGATACATCACTGATGAGCATATAAACCGTAGCATATACGTGATTCTTCAACAACTTTAGTTTAAAGTCTTCGTTAATATCCTTGATGGACGAAAGAAAATTCTGAAATGTGTCATACCAGTGAGTCCATTTTTCTGAGGCCAGTGGAGCATTAGGATCATTGTCCAACTCTTTCGGTCTGAGTAATTTATTAATTGTAGATTAATGAATCCAACACTAATCCAGATACATAATTTTTTCGAATAAATTGTAATGAAACAACAAATACTAGTATACCAATAACATGGCTTTATTCGACAAAATTAGACTACAGTAAACAGTGAATGAAACCAGCACGTCTCGCATAACACTGATGCAGTCTATACACACACACACACATTGGGCATGAAACACACACACACACTGGGCATGAAACACACACACTGGGCATGACCTTTTGACACGCTGGACTCACGCAGAAAATCAACTCATTTACACTACATGATTCAATAAACCAAAATACTAAATTGTCAATTAATTATTGGTAATTATTTTGTTTGATTTCGAATAAGGGCAATAACTCTTTTCTCTTTGTGATATAGTTTTAAGGATGAAAATTCTCCCCCTTTGGATAAGCTTTTGTTTTTTTTTTACTTTGCATTTTGTATAGGATTGCTTTGGTCATTCAAACTCCTTATCTTATGAACTAAAAGTAATTCCAATGCAGTATGTTAACGTTCTTCCATTCAACTGACTTGACCTAATGGTCTCTGGACATTAATTAACTCTAACTAAACCCCTTATAAAGTACGTAGTATAGCCTTTGGTTACTTTCCAGTCTCTGTTGAAAATAAAGCTTACTCTTCGATAGTAGATATAAATGAGGTAAGACTGTTCTCCTGTTTGCCTAGCACTTTTAGAGCTCAAAAGTGCCCTATATCTTTTCTATCATTATGGCTAACTCCTCTTATACTCAATATGCCTTCATTATCAATCACTCTGTCTCAATATCTTAAAGCTCTCCTTGATTTTGGGCGCGTAAAGGCCTTAATTGTGCCAATGTGCCAAAACCCCAAAAATACCAAGTATGTATTTATTTCGATTCAACTGGGATAAATATTTCTAATTTGATTCTTCTTGGCTTGGACTTTTTTTTATTTCGACTTAATTTCTTTTCCAAGGCATGCATCCTCCTCCTTTAGTCAAACTTGCGTCTCCATGTTTTGAGTCATCTTAACTTGATTCTATTTGACTAGAAGGAACTTCAAATACACCAGTTTTACTTTATTTTATGTGCTATAGACTCTACCACAAATTTCTAAATGAGTACAATTTAACTAAGCTGCCCAAAGTTTAATTATTGTGTTCTCTTGTATAGTAACAAATTAGTTTTTTTTATTTTTATTAGACCTACAAACTTTATACAAGGCAACTTCATTTTCAATACCTCTATTCAGATCACATATTCATGGAAAATGGATCTTTTTCTGTGGGTGGGCTTACAGATTTCTCGAGAACGGCTCAAAAGTTTGCATACAAATGTGACATTCATTAGTTATTAATGCAAAATGTATCACTCTAGTAGTTATGCTTAGTTGGTGTTTTCAATCTTTTAAAAATTAAACAGATGTGCCTCTATTTTTTAATATTGATTGTAGAATCATTATAGACTGACTTTTTCTTTACAGAAAATGAGAAGCTTTTTTAATTCCACCATATAATTAGAATAATTTCTTTGTAAACATTGATAGTGTATTCATTAGTCTTAATATTATGGCTACTTTAAGAATCGCTAGAACAATCCCTTTTATCTTGACATTGTCTCCCGTTGGGCCTTATTTCGTTCAAAATTACGAAATCACTTCTAGTCCACCATTGATTGGAGGATTTTTAAAGGGCAAAGTTATTGTCACTTTGACTATGCTCTTTGATTTTGTTCTGTAGCATTTATCAGAATTGTAACCAAATGTCATGCTCTCTGATCAAGATGTGCGTATCTATCTTTTGTGAATTCGAACGTTGTATACATATCGAATCTGATCTGCATCTATATCCTCCTTATTAATGAAATAGAAATTTGGTTCAGAAGTCAATTCATTAAAAAAAAAAACACTAATAAACTTATTTATCACAAAATATGTCTTGATGTCTTATACAAATATTGCAGAGAATCACATTTATCTATATATTTTTCTGCCACCTTTTAACTTTTATTTTTAGATACTTTTGTCCAGTTATCTCCCTTTAAACCATCTCCTATTATCAAACTTCCTGTCCGAATTAGATAATATACAAGTATTTTTCCATATTCAAGAGATTTCAAGCTACCACTTAATACATGGTACCTGGTGGAGTTGCTGTAGTCTATCTAATCATAGTATACACATAACTTCCGATTATGTTTTGATAGTTTTACTGTACAGAAATATATATGTCACAGCGTTATTTATTATTGATTGATGTTGACAATGTTTCTGGTATGTAAGCCATGTTGAAATGCTGTGTTTGTCTCTGGTGGGGTTAAATCTGGTGGTAGTATGGATTCTTTACATATTAACATGAGTTCTCGTGGGTTTTCTCCATATATCATCTCAAAAAGAGAAAATCCTGTAGCTTCATGGTGACTTTCTCTATAAGCGAATAATGCTGCAGGTAAGAATAAGTCCCAATTTTTGTGGATTGTCGTGAGCGATTTTTGAGACGATTCGTTTCAAAGTACCATTGAACTGTTCTTTTCGGCTTTGTGCGTGGAATTCCTTTACTTGCCGTTGTTCAACCTATTGTTCGGGTTTAGGAATTCGCTTTGTTTTAACTGTCTCCATTAGGTCTAACACTCTTTGTGTTCTTAAACTTGAAGACATGTTGAAATAGTCATTTGCTTGCAGACTATGAATATAGAGCTATGAGTTTGAGCTATTGTACAAATGTTGTACTACTTTGAAAATATGACGAAATGTTATTTAGTTATGCCGTATCAGGCTATCGAGTTAAACTTTATTTTACAGTATTAGTAATACTGGAGTCGACGATATATAGTGTAGATTGATTGTGCCGTATCAGGCCAATGAAATAGAGATGAATGTTACTAAGCCGTATCAGGCTATCAAATATATTGACGTGCCGTACTAGGCTAATAAACTTGCTGCTATAGATATTGTAGATCTAGTAGTGTTGTCGTGTCCTACGACTGACTTTGTAGTACTTGAGTAGAAAGATGTCTACTTAGTAATGCCAGTTAAATAATACTGGTCTTATCTACTGTGCCGATATGAAATTAGATCTAGAGAGTCGAGACGATATCTTAGATCTATGTTTAGATATAATATCGATAACCGATATGTAACTGACCTTTTGACACAGTAGATCTCTGATTCCAGGTTGAAGAATCTATGTTCTGTAAATGAAGAAAATACGAAAAATTGTCCGTAGGATCTTGAATAGTATTTTTGCCTCTTTGTCGGAAGGTGCCAAATATGTCACAGCGTTATTTATCATTAATTGATGCTGATAATTGCACTGTGTTATTTGACTTTGATTGTGCTTTGGCTCCTATTGTAGTTGAAGGTGTAAGTAGTGCTAATTCATCTAAGGTGCTGAGAGGTGCTAATATCCTAGACCTGCTTGAAATTATCAGCTGTCTACAAAAATTTCTGTGACTATTATCTCTAGATCTAAATGTTATCTAGTATTGAATAAGTGAAGATTCTTTTTAATTTGAATACAAAACTTTAATTACTAACTAGGAAACACAAATGTGCAGTATTTACAAAGTAAACTGTACCTAATATAAAACATTCCAAAGATTGCTACTAGATTCTAAAAAATACGTCTACACTGTTCAAATTTCATTCCAAGACTGAGGAGTAATAAATGATCGCCTGTTTCTTTGTTCAACATCTAGTGTAACTCCGCCCATTTCCGGTGCTGCTTCGACTCGAAATAAAGTTTACTATCACGCCTGTACTTGACCTTCTAACATCTCCAACCAATCAAATACTTATCTATCAAACGATACATGCATGATCACAACATCATTGGGATTTCCAAGCTTGACATAAAACCTAAAACTAAGTTATTATTATAAAATAAAATAAAAAAATAATATGTTTGACAATGATACGTGACAGTATGCTTATATGTTGTCGGTTAATGTAAAAATAGTTTTTGCCTTAAAAATTCTTACCAAAATAAAAACAAAGGTTATGAATGAGTTTTTTGGGAATTTTCTATGCATTAGACTAAAAATTCTTATTAAACTAAATCAAGACTGATTGTTTCACATCACATTATTTTGACAAGTTCTCTGCTATTTTGTACATGAGCATAATAGTTGGCATTACAATTAACAAGATTTTATAGCAAAGAATCTTTGGCACACGCGTGTCGAAAAAGGCCCGGGCACTTTTATACAATGCGGCCCACAAATCGTGTGATGTTCATCCATTTCTAGGTCTACCTCTCCTCAAAATCATTTTGTTGAGTTTGATAATGTATCGATATGAATGTAT
This sequence comes from Biomphalaria glabrata, assembly GCF_947242115.1. Classification (NCBI taxonomy): domain Eukaryota; kingdom Metazoa; phylum Mollusca; class Gastropoda; family Planorbidae; genus Biomphalaria; species Biomphalaria glabrata. The sequence goes on from NC_074718.1 coordinate 10,281,313, forward strand.
ACAGTGAACATTATCTTATAACAAATATGGGCATTGTGTTGCTTTTTTAATCGCTAAGTAGTTTGGTCCTAAAAATATGAAGCCTACTAGTAACACTGTCTACGAATAACACTATTTAGGAAAATGTGTTAAATTAAAAATGTATTACACTGTGGAGTCTGTGAAAGATTTGTTTTTAAACACGACGCTCACATGGCCTATTTATGAGAGAATATTACAAAGCCTTTAACAATTTGATACATGCCATACTTTGCATTCGATGCGGCAATTTCGGTAGGCCTATCCGGCCCATTTGGGTACAGCCCACTGGGCATTTGCCCTGATGCCCATAAAGCCAGTCCGTCCCTGCTGTCTTCCTTAATAAACTAACTGAAACAATCAATCCTTGACGATTCTTTGTTAATTTACTCAGTGACCTAACTGAAACAATCAATCCTTGACGAATCTTTGTCAATTCACTCAGTGACCTAACTGAAACAATCAATCCTTGACGACTCTTTGTCAATTCACTTAGTGACCTAACTGAAACAATCAATCTTTCACAATTTTTTATCAGTGACCTAACTGAAACAATCAAGCCTTCACCATCCTTTGTCAATTCACTCAGTTAACTAACTGAAACAATCAAACCTTCACGACTCTTTATTGATTCACTCAATAAACGAATGAACCAAACAATTGAGTTTTTTTTTTGTTTGTTTCAGAATCTAGTGTAAATATTCTGATTGAAACATTTCTTTACAGCGATTGTACTCTGTACTGCCATGGTCTTTCCTATGGTGACCTTTTATCAATAGCATTTATCAAGATTCTTGTCGAGTCGGCTCCTATAGGAATAAGATAATATAAGTAATTATATATTTTATTGCTTGATACAGCCCCCTTAATGTTGAGACTTTTATAAGTTACTAATTAAATTCAAGGTTTTAGGCTGATGTAAACAATTCAATTCAATATTTTTTTTAAATAAAACGAAACAATTCATTTAAGTCTTTTTTTCAGTGGGATATTAAATGTAAGTTAATTTCTAAATCTCTAAATTTGTCTTAAGAAATTTTGTCTTATCTTATTTAATACTTTAACATCATTTAGGCGAGTTTCTCACGGGCTCATCTCGTCACTAGTACAGTAAGACAGCCTGTGTAATTTATATAAGTTGTCTATAGAATAATTGAAATAATCAAATGTGGCTAATTTTTTTTTTCAATACATTCTTCGTATAATTCTACTTTATATTCTACGAGGCATTCTACTCTACATTCTACGTGGCATTCTACTCTACATTCTACGTGGCATTCTAATCTACATTCTACGTGGCATTCTTTTCTACATTCTACGTAACATTCTACTCTACATTCTACGTGGCATTCTACTCTACATTCTACGTGGCATTCTACTCTACATTCTACGTGGCATTCTACTATACATTCTACGTGGCATTCTACTCTACATTCTACGTGACATTTTACTCTACATTCTACGTGACATTCTACTCTACATTCTACGTGGCATTCTACTCTACATTCTACGTGACATTTTACTCTACATTCTACGTGACATTCTACTATTCATTCTACGTGGCATTCTACTCTACATTCTACGTGGCATTCTACTCTACATTCTACGTGGCATTCTACTCTACATTCTACGTGGCATTCTACTCTACATTCTACGTGGCATTCTACTTTACATTTTACTCTACATTCCACATGACATTCTACTCTACACTCTACATGGCACTATACTTTACATTCTAGGAGGCGTTCTGGCCCAGTGGTAAAGCCCTCGGCCTCCGAATCGATGGGTCTAATTGACTTAATTATAATTTCATCAGAATGAGGCTCTAAATGACTATGTCTTATCCCATCGTTCATCTGACTTTGAACAGATTTCTTCTCTCGCTAGCTTCAGTCTTGTGAAATGAATTCACTTGTCTTTATAGTTTCTACTCATCACCTTTCTTAAAAATCGTCAATCTCACCTAAGTCCACTATATCACATAATACTAGATAACATGAAAATAAAGTGTATACTTATTTGAACAACGTTTTTCTGCGATTATGTAAAAATCACAAAGTTAAAATAAATCTAAAAGTAACAGTTCATATAGTATCGAACGTTATACAATTCATTTGCAAACAATGAGGTAACTGGAGTGCAGAAGTTGAATAACTTTTGGGAAAATCCTTAGTGACGCGGCAACAGTGAACATTTTATAATGTAATCTCTGATGCAGATTTGGTTTACTCTTGTAGTGGATAACCTTTCATTATAGAGACAAAATTGGACACCTCGGTGGGTAGTATTCTCTGTAAGATAACATACTTTTTTCTTAAGCAGCAAGTTACAATCTGTGCCTTATAATACAGTCTGTGTCTCATGGAACTCTGTTAGTCTCTGTTAGTCTTTTAAAGCAGTATTGGTCTCTGGTGCAATGTGTTTCTCATTACACACCATTGCTCTTAATAGAGTCTATAATTTACTGGGTTTTTTTTTTCTATTTTTTTCTCTTTATGCTCTATATTTTTATTATGTTAAACTATTTTTATCTTATTATAAATTATGTATATCTTATAAATTGTGTCATCTTATTAAAAATTATGTTAATCTTATTATAAATGATGTTTATCTTATTGTAACCTTTATTTATCGTATTATACTCTGCTTGACTTAATTTAATCTATTTTTATTATAGCCTATAATTCTTGTAAAATGTTTTACATATTTCGGATGTTCCTTCAGAGTTGAAGATAGTTTACTTCCTAGTCCAAACCTCCCGCAGGACGACGGGGGATGGGAGCGGGCAGGGTTTGAACCCTGACCATCGATAAATCCAAACGACAATCCAGCGCGCAAACCGCACGACCAGGCAGCCATTCTTTTATTGAAGCTTAAATTTTATCTTAATTTTTATTTACGATTCTTATCTTATTATATCTTGTTTTCTAAAAATAATCTTTATTGTATTATACATTATGCTTATCTTATTATATCCTATGTTTATCTTGTTACACATCATTCTTATGTTAATATACACTATTCTTCCAAATATATCATATACTTATCGTACTGTACCCTCTGTTTATCATATTCGATATTATATCCTTTCTTTATAGTATTTTTTTAAATATTTCGTTCACCGTAACATATATTTATATTATTCTGTCTTTATTTCATTATGACCGTTGATAGGTTTGTGTGTTAGGTTTTTCATTTATTTTTTACTTTAATTATTTAATTTGTTTATGTGGTATATTTATTCTGAAAATTAAGTTGAAATAAATTATAATTTTATTCCATATAACCGAAATGGTATTTAATATTTACTTAAAATCCTCTACTCTGTAGTCTGATATTATCTGTTTATTGTGATTACAAAAAGTATATATGTATATATATAATTATATTATATTGAAAATATTACCCAGAATGGGGTCTACACTGTCCTCTCAAGAGAAATAATGAAAGCCACTAAAACCGTGTCTATCCGGGAACCAGTATTTACATACAAAAGATGAAAATATCATCGCAAAACAAAACTAACCTTCTCCCGCTAGAAATTAAATATACAGTATAAATATAAAAAGAATGACATAAAGAGCACAAAGTATGTCTGCTATTGAACTTTGTCTCAACCGACAGTGGAAGAAAATAAAACACAATTTGTTTGACAGTACCCCCATATATGTGTGTGTGTGTGTTATTATACACTACTTGTCCCATGCTAACTTCCCATTAAAAATGCACTATGTCAGACATAGTATTCTCTAAGTCCTATAATGCACCATGTGACTTTTGCTACAGCATTACATCATGGTTGATCGAAGTTATCAGAAGGTTTATCATATTAAAACCTATCTCATTAAAAACAGTGTATCAAATCAGATAAACCTGTGACTGTCATTAGCATTCAAATTAATGATTGCAACGTGGCATACACCTCCAGGCTACCTGTCAGAAGGGGCTCTATTTCAAACCCCTGCTGATCACCTAGGTGCAGCATGGGAAACACTCTCCCAGATAACCCCTCCCCAAACAGATAGACAAAAGAGAGTGTAGCGCTGTATACAACAGTAATTCAAAACAGTAATAACATGTAAAGGCGTTGTCAGGACAAATGTATTCACCAAACTAAAATTTAAATACATTTTATTTTTTTGAGGAAACAGAATAACTAGAAACTATAGTTACCTTATAAATCTTTAACTATAGATACCATATAAACTTGAACTATAGTTACTTTATAAAACTTAAACTATAGTTAATTTATAAAACTTGAACTCTAGTTACCTTATAAAACTTGAACTATAGTTACCTTATAACTTTCACTTCAAGATCATTCTCATCTTTAAATTGGCGGAACGGAACCTATTTTCGTATCACGTGGTTTAGTTTCTAAGTTGTTTGTGTCTTCCTTCGCAATCACGTTGGACTAACCCTCTTAGTGAAGCAACCACGATGGTTGAGTGGGCTGTGGCCAAACACATTTTCCTTTATATATTGTTCCTGCATATTTTTGAATCAAAGAAATTAAGCCCATTGCATAAGCAATACAATGCAGGGAGTTTTATTTTTTTTTTCTGTAAGTCAGTACAGTAAAATACCAGCATTGTCCGCCTATGATTTGATTGGCATGATTGGTCATATCAAAATCAGTTTGTCGTGTCTGAATACTGGTAGCAGTTGAATTTATATCCATACACAATGTATGATACAGTCCCACAGTACAAAACATATGCTAGCAAAATAAAAATAAACAAATCGTTTATTTACCTTTTTGATAACAAACAAAATAATTAATTACCAATAATTGACTAATTAGGTATTTAGTTAAAAATTAATTCATATTTTGTTAGGTACACTAAATGATTTTTCTAAAGCATCAACTTGAACTGAGACTACGTGGGGGAGAAACAGCTTGAACACTAATTTAAGGGGACTAAACCCGAAAAAATAAATAAAATAAATAATAAAATACCTTTGAATACTGAGGGATTAGTTTCCCCTATCCCATCTCACACAATAAAGACGATACTTCAAAAGAAGATGATTACGTCCTATGCGTCATGCATTCAGTAATGCATATCAACCAATGACCTAAATTCTGCCTAGTCACTGGTCTTCCTGGCTAGCTCAGGCAACCCATTCCATGCTCTAATAGCACTAGGGAAGAAAGAGTATTTGTAAAAAAATGTGTCTTAGCATATGAAACGAGGAATGTGCCTTTATCTTTGTGTCTTTCTGAGCATTTTATTAGATTTTGTTTTTGTATTTGAAGATTATGGTTCATTGTTTTATGTATAATTGCTACTTTACTTTTTAAGTCTTCTATCCTGAATGCTTTCTAAATTTAATGATTTTACTTAAGGTGTTACTCTAGTGACACTCTAGTCAAATGTGAATATTCGTTTGTTATGAATCTCACTGCTCTATTTTGTGTCTGTTCCAGTTTCTTGAGTTAAGGGGTCCCAAACGGAGGATGCATATTGCCATATTCTATACCTTGTTGTTTTCAAACAAAATAATTAATTATCAGAAATTAATTTACTATTCAGTTACTTTTTTTTATTGATTTATGTCTTGTGTATGTCAATGGAAAACTGTGCAAAGTTTCAGCTTTCCCGAGAATGGGATTGGTAGAAATTGTATGTATATTTTCTACCAGACAGACAGACAGACAGACAGAATTGATAAAAGCTTAGTAGTAATATATATATATTTATATATATATATTGATGACAAGAATATATCAACATTTTATATATTGATAACGTATTGATGACTAATATATGTACATTGCTAATGTTTTAATTGAAATCGTAACACTAATGTAACGTTACATAACATTCTGTAAATGTAACATTTAAGTGTTCCAGAATTATTTTAAATTATTTCGCCTTATCTTTAAAGTTGTCTTTCTTTAAATTCTATCTTCCTGACTGTGTGTACATTTTGTTTCTCTATATTTTAAGTTCATGTTCCCTAACTTTTGAAATGAAATATTAATCCAAATGTTTTTTTCTGAGCCTTTTTTACAAAGCTTCTATCATCTCTGTCTGTCTGTCTGTCTGTCTGGTAGAAAATATACATACAATTTCTACCAATCCCATTGTCCCAAATGTTTGTACACGTAAGAAATAGCGCTAAAAAAACAAAAAATAAAAATATTTCTAATCGCACACATTTATTATTGTTAGTCTAGATCTGTTACAAATTTAATGACATGACTGACAAACTAATTGATAAGCATGGTATTTTTTTAAACTAGATGTTTTTTTGCTTGTTTATATACCTTATTGTACACTTGATATCTCACTTTAATATCAGTATTCTAATAGTCTAATGGATGATATTTTTATTATTCATTCATTATCACTTTTTTCGTTCCTGTAGATATGGGGTGTGCTAGTCGAGTGGTAAAGCGCTTTGCTTTCAAACCGATTCGATTTTATCCAAGGTTCGAATCTCAATGAAAACTAGTAGGACATTTAATTTTGGGATCTTTAAGGTGCCTGCGAGTCCACCGAACTCTTATAGTACCTGACCTTTAGAAAAAGTAATACGATTGATAGTTACGCTGACCCGCATAACAACCACATGAACATCGGCCATGAAATTTCATCATCTGCCCTGTAGATCGCAATGTCTATAAGGGTACTTTAGGTATCGACTAATACCTCATTCATCCAATAACAAACATGTTAAATTCTGACCATGTCTAATGTTGAATACAAGACGTATGTTAACTGAATGTCAACTTGAATATTTTGACACGATGAAATTATATTTATAACTTTCATTCATTTGTGGATTTTATAATAAACTTTAAAAAGAATGTTCTGCTCATTGTTTTCTGTGTTATTTACAAAGCTTATATCAACTCTGTCTGTCTGTGTGTCTGGTAGAATGAGTGAACACGCTATTTCTCCCACACCCATTATCGGATCTAGTTGAAGCTTTGAACATTTAATCATTGGTGTAGACAATACATGAATCAGTGAAAAATAAATGAATTAGTCAATTAATTACTGGTAATTAATAATTTCGTTTGATATTATCTGGGAAGTTAACCTTTTAGTATTCAGGAATATTTTTAAATATGTAAGATTGTGTCCCCTTCAATAATTGAACACGTTATTTCTCGCACATCTCGGAGCAGGGTATAACATTCATTTATTGTACTTTACAAAACATGAATCAATTAAAAGTTAACCAATAAGTCAATGATTTATTTGTTGATAATTTTTTTGGAAGAGAATCGTATTTATTTTATGTTACTGAAGTACATGTAGCAGTTGTCTTTTATGGAAACAAATTTTAAGATTTAATTATTAGTGAAATTTCAAGGCAACTTATCAAAGGGGTGCAATCAAGATAATTTTTTGACTTTGCAGTCTATGTCACAGTTATCTCTCCTGGAAGTTTTAATTATTACTTTTATTCTCACACACACACACGTTCGGGGCAATATTCAAACACTTGCAAAGGGGGACAAATTGATAACTATGAATATCCGCAATTCACACCCGTGGACAACAGCTATAAGTTGAAAGGAATAAATAGAGGAAAAAGGATACGAAAAATGGTGTGATGTAATTAGCATATTTTTGTTTGTTAATCAAGATTAATCTCTTAATAATCTATTACAGATGAGTCTGTTTGTGTATGAATACGTGTCTCATCTGCTTTAAGTCATTATTAAACGAATAGAAATTATTGTTTTTCTTTGACATAAAAACTAGATCCCACTACAGTAATCTATTTATTCGTGCAGTATTCCTATAGATGTTTTGTTTTTTTTAAAACAATGTCTCACAGTGAGAGTGAGCAGTGAATAACTTCTTACTTATAATGCTCTTAGCGACAAAAACACTACTTCAGCTTTAGCTTCATTCTCAAGACTGCAAAAGACGGCAAATCGCAGATCAACAGGAGAGTTATGAGATCTCTTTGGAACAGATTTAAATAGACAAACATCTGTTTGTGAAAGATGTTGTCAAAGACATAATACTTTTATTTTAGATTTGAGAGTGTTTCTGTTTCAACCTGGTTCAGATGTCCAAATGGTTCGAGGCAAGCACGCCTCTTTTATGTGCCATGTGACCCGGGAAAGGCTTTTATCTCTTGGCCAGGATGAGAAATTGGCTCTTCACCGATTCTCTGTCAGGAGGCCCCCGTCGACTAAGTGATCATCTATTCACACCCGTCTTGGCATGTTGCACGTTCTTCCAAACCTCTGCATGAATTCCTCCTTTCATGTGTGGCTGGAAGCTCAAGCCCCACGTGGGGGCCATCCTTATGTCTATGCTGTCCCTGGGGACTTTCACCAAACGTATGGGCCCCTTTGGGAAACGGGCTGATGGGGGTTTCGGACTGGTTTAGCGAGCCTTTTTTTTCCATCCCTACCACGTGTAATGTACCCTCGCTAGAGGGTACGTGTGGTAGCCCACTGAGAGCTATGTTTGCTACCGTACTTCGCCTATCCACTTTCCCGGGCGGACGTTTCCATGGAGGCGCCACGCTGAGGCGACGGGAGCATTTCCACCAGATGACCAGGAAGCCATCGAAAGTTAGCAATATGCATTGATGAAATGGTCAAACATAGCGCCCAACACGTTGAGTACTGCTGTGAATACACTTTTATAGCCAATGTTAATATTAGCAAATGTGGATGTTATCTTTTCATTTATAATCAACTACTTTTGAGTTATTGTTTTTTTTTGTGTAGCTACATCAATGTCTTATACACAACACAAAGGGCAACAATACAAAGTGCTAAAGACTTCCGATGGCGCAGTCGTCGTAATTAAATGTTCCACAACATGAGCTTCACATGAGCTCGAAAGTATTGATTTATTGTACAGCGAATAATGTAAAGTCCCACTGCTATTTTTATCACAGACAAATTGGTTTCATTAACTTTGTTATACTCAACACAGAGGGCTACAGACAGACTTCCGAAGGCGCTGTCGTCCTGGCTGAACGTCTTTAACTGTTTTTTCTCCTAATTGACGATGCCAACGTTGATTTAACCCCTTTAACCCCTTTAAACTCAATTGATTTTAGGATTTATAAACGTACATTTGTGTTGTGTGAAAAGAGCTTTAACTTTTTCTGATATCAAACAAAAAAATTATTGAAGTTTAATCGTAATAGGTTAGTGAAATACTATATATGCCGTGCACTTTTTCTATCGGAACGAGGAAAATAATTACGGAGAATTTGCTTTAAACTATATAGCTGTTTAGGTTCTTGAATAATTCCCATGTGATTGTCTGCGGATTGTTTTCTCCCCCCCCCCTTCCCCCGCCCCCGCCTATAAAATGTCTGCGGATTGTTTTCTCCCCCCCCCTTCCCCCGCCCCCGCCTATACTATGAGCATCAAAATGTATTTGACAGTCAATCTACGTGGCTTATGTGTTGGTGTCAACGTTAAGTGTGAGTTGACGTAGTAGTATACTATTATACATGAGACTGGTCACATACTTGTGTGTCGCTAATGTCGTAAAATGCTGGGCTCTTGCTTCCTGGAGTCACACTTAACACGTGACTAACATGGATATTACTGATTGACTTAACGCCACTTTAGCAGACAAAATATAAAGTTTATTTGATGACAATAATAATACCGCACTTCTTGGCAGTTACATAATCCAATAAGAAACAAAGTCACATCCGCATAACAGCGGTATCAAATATATTCAACATGTCAAATCCTCCAAAATAGACTTCAAGTAACGTCCGCGTCAAAACTGGAAACGAATACTTTAATAATAATAGTACAGATTAATAACTACTAGAAATACATGTCTCAAGTGACCACTGGCTTCGACTGCCCAAAAGATACTTCTTAACTCAAAATTACTACTTGACTCTATAAGTCACTACCGTCCATACCGGACCAAAAGATACTACTTGACCGACTAAAAGTCATCCTTACTTCCTGTTTCTATATCAGGAGTTTCACGTGTCTTTTCACCTTCTTAACCCGGCATGAACATTTAACAGGCAATGTCAACCGAGACTGCGACAGTAGGTTAACTTTTGAGTTTGTAGTATATAAAAGATGTGGACCCCTTATTGTATTTGAAACCAACGAACCGTTGACTCCTGGGGTTGCAATTACATTCCTGAGAATGTCTTGGATCGGAAAGATGTTGTTTTTGTTTGTATTGTTGTATCCGAGGGTCACTGGCTCGTGCCCTGGTCAGTGCAGTCCCATAATTTCATTATAGTTTAGTCACTATTTTCTTACGTTATAAATTTGGTTTCACTACTGCCTTTAAATATGTGATATGTATCCATCATTTATTGTTTCAGAACTTAGCTTCACGTGTGTATCGTAGCTAAACTAAACCTACTTTTAATTAAATAACCTTTGTCATATTTGATCATTTCATTTATCGTGTGCTCCAGACACTTTGTTCTCAAGAAGCTTTTAGATAAGTTTAGTACATTTGTTTTAAAGCAATGTTTTTTTTTCTTTCTGTATTTTGTTTCATGTAAGGTCTGGAATTGTATGTTTGTTAAGATAAAGAGTGAACACACTACAAGTATGTCAAGAGTTTTTTAGGACAAGGGCTGTGGTTGTATTCGGTTAGGTTTATGTGTTCTTATCTTTGATTAAGTTCGTGATCCAAAAAGATTTTTAAATGTGCAGAGTAAGAGAGATGTGTAATAGATCAGTCCCGGATATTGGAATATTGAGGCCCTGTGCCAGTTTTAACGGAGATCTTGTTGAGTCTATCAAGGTCCCTGTGACGCAGCTGTTGGGCCTGGAGGGCTCTGTCAGCTTCCCAAACCTTTTCAGTCAAGCGTTTTTCCGCAGTCTGAGAACTTAGCTTAAGTAGACGTCATATCGGGATGTACCTTGAAACTCAATGTTTTGTCTTATTCTTTACGCATCGTATTTATGGGCTTAAAAGGTAGCAATAGTTCCACTAGAGTTTATTTGGTATATACAAATCAATAATGGCTAAGTGAAAAAAAATCAAATTCTATTTACTGTAAAATATTCACCTTTCTTAAATTACAAGTATAATGACCATGTCTTAGATTCCGAAGATGAATTATAAATACAGTTTTTAACATCGCTACACAAAAATGTTTAGACCTGAATATTTTTCCGATTTGAAGCAGACAAAGTCGATGTCAGCAAGTGGTCTGATTAATTTTACGTCTTCTGCGAATGTCTTTTAAAAGGGTGTGAGAGTATTCGTGAGAGCTGTCTGTTTCTTTCAGATGCCATCTGCTGCCAGATATTTTTCTCTACGCCAGGGCAAAATGGCATCTTAATTGATCATTGTAGCTCTTAAAAGGAGGGGGAGCAAAAAAAAAAAAAAAGATCGCTTTTGGCATTCGGTTGTCCCCCATACGGGATAAATGTCCGACCCAGCGCAACTGTCAAATGGTAAGTAGTGCTTCTGCACTGTCCACGCAAGCCTCCAAATGGTAAGTATTGCTTCTATACTGTCAACACAAGCCTCCTAATCGTTAGTAGTGCTTCTGTACTGTCCACATAATCCTCCAAATCGTTAGTAGCTCTATTATACTGTCCACACAAGCCTCCAACAGAACATGGTTAGTTATAAAATAGTCCAGACAGCGTATGCTCATTCTGGAGCGGAGGCACCTTTAATTGAAGCGTTCGAGGAGATGTCTTCTAGAGAGCACCAATATTCTAGACAATGATATCACTTTCGTATTAAAGTAACTCTCAGTTATTTCTAGTTCTTTGTAAATTTGTAAATATAATGACTTGTTACAACCATAGCGAACTAAATTGTAGACTTCAAAAATGGATTAATTGACTACATACTGTTCTACTTGCTGAAATTCCCTAGGTCTACTTTATATTTAAACCAATTCACCGATCATTGTACCATTTGATGATAGTATGGGGGTCAAGGTCGATAGGTCATGTTTCTTTATACAAAGTTCAATATGGTCGCTTATTCTTTTTTTTTTTTTTTCGATCTATAAAATGACCTACATTTATATATTTCTGTCTTACCAGTTGTTGTTTGTTTTTAAGAATTACAACAAAATAAAGATTTTGTTTGATTACCACAAACCTGTTCGCAATGTTTTGGACGATTCTTGTTTTGTTGGTATCGACATTGACATGCATAGCAGCCCAGTTCACTCCTAGTAAGTACATCGGTTTAAGATCATCTTGATTAAGTCTTTGGCACCCTCTGTGTTAACATAAAGCGTTCGTTCTTGCAGATGATATCAGGAACTTTTGTTGCACAATAAGTGATATAAAGGTGTTGCGTTGTATTAAAAGGTTCTTTTAAGATTATATTAGTACATACAAATATGTCAAATAAAGTACCCCTTTCAGACCTTAGTATCTATTGGGACAGATGGCATAAAGATAAGGTGACTAGTTTCTACTTACTTATCTGACCAACCGTCTTCATTTTTCCCAAATAATGTCAGGTACCCATTAGAGTTGAGCTTCCTAAAAATTCAGTACTTGAAAACCTTGTCCTCACTAGGTTTTGAACCTGAGACCACTGGGTATGGAAGTCAAGTGCTCTACCACTCAACCACCACGCAACAAGATTGTATTAGTTACTACTTAGTCACTAGTTAGTCATTAGTCACTAGTTAGTCATTAGTCACTAGTTAGACAATAGTTAATCACTAGTCACTAGTTAGTCACTTGTTAGTCACTAGTTAGTCACTTGTTAGTCACTTGTTAGTCACTAGTTAGTCACCAGTTAGTCACCAGTTAGTCACTAGTTAGTCACCAGTTAATCACTAGTTAGTCACTAGTCACTAGTTAGTCACTAGTTAGTCACTTGTTAGTCACTTGTTAGTCACTTGTTAGTCACTAGTTAATCACTAGTTAGTCACTAGCTAGTCACTTATTAGTCACTTGTTAATCACTTGTTAGTCACTAGTTATTCACTAGCTAGTCATTAGTTAGTCACTAGTTAGTCACTAGTTAGTCACTAGTTAGTCATTAGTCGCTAGTTAGTCACTAGTTAGTCACTAGTTAGTCATTAGTCACTAGTTAGTCATTAGTCGCTAGTTAGTCACTAGTTAGTCACTAGTTAGTCACTAGTTAGTCATTAGTCACTAGTTAGTTACTAGTTAGTCACTAGTTAGACTGATTGTCATAATAACGATCTCGTCACCCCCCTCCCTCTTTCCCTGCCCTTTTCCAGGATGTGTACAAGACTACATAAAATTAGTATAGTCTAGAAACTGACTTATCTTCTCTTGTTTAGTTTTCGGTTTATTAAATCCTATTTACAATTAAATACCTTCACTTAGGCTAAGAAGAGAAAGCAATATTGAGAAATTAGAAGTTAACCTAAAGAAAAAAAGTTAGAATATCAAAAAAGGAAAATAGAAACATTTTCAAAAGAAACAATTCAATTAATTAATGTAATTGCCGCTGTAAAGAAAGATCATGTTGCCAACCACAAAATAAAAATGTCCTTGTCGCAAATAAGCTTAGAAGACATGTGATTTTACAGAGGTAAAAAATGTCAAAATTAGATCATTTTAAATTGCATACTTTGTTAACAATTTTAAAATTCAGTACATCAGAATTATTTAAAAAAATGTATAGCTACTTGTCAAAAAGAATAACCCACAATGCAAAAAGATAATGATATGTTAATTAATGTGTGTTCTCTTTTTGTAATAATTAACAGGTCCCGAACTTCTGGATGTTCTGAAAGCCGAGGGACATTATGGGATTTTCGCTGACCTTTTACAGACAACTGGATACATAGATATCCTCAATGCAAGTAAGTCCTGACACTGAACAATACATAGATATACTCAATGCAAGTAAGTCCTGACACTGAACAATACATTATTTCTTTAACAATGAACTCTTCGCATCTCTGTTATCAATTCTTATCCATTCAATAGCTTCGCAAGGCACTCTCAAGCCAGGATTCAATAATATGATCACTGCCCATTCCTCTCCTAGATTACGAGTGACAACAAGCAATAGAAGAAAAGAATATTTGTTAAAAGCAAAGCTTATCTAAGGGAACGTACCGCTAAGTATTGCAATTTCAACTGAAAATTACGGGATTTATCTCCCTTTCTGTTATATAAGGAAAAAAAAATAACTAGTACTAAATAATTCGCTAATTGTTTAGTTTTTGGATTGTTCTAAGCATCGTTATCGAATATGTATAATTATGTAAAATTTTAAACCTGATCCTAGAATGGGAAATGGGAAAAGAAAACGTGTCATAACTTAATAAATGGACTGAATGGTATATACATATATATATATATATATATATATATATATATATATATATATATATATATATATATATATATATATATATATATGTCACAACACACAGAGATGTCACAACGTGTGCTGTGGTGCCGGGGATTTTACTTGAATTAAAATAGTTGAATAAATGACGATCTAGGATTCACAATAAAAGATTCTTTGCTAAAACACAACTCTGGAACTTTATTTAAATATAAAACGTAAGTACAGCTTATGTACAAGTTACAGTATAAATAACATTACAAAGGCTTTAAATCAGAGCTCTTAGAAACGTGACTATCTACTATGGAATTCTTTCATCGACTGGCCTTCTTTTTCCCTCGTCAATTCTCTGGCGCTAATTCTTTTAAAAAAATGTCTTTATTTATTTTTAAATCAACCAATAGATTTGCAACATCATAATTACGTCTTGGGTAAAACCTGAGGTGCTGTCAAGGGTCTAGATATGTGGGGTAATTCCTGAGGCTCAGTCAAGGGTTTATATTTCTATTTACACATAAGCTTTTTGAATGTGAAATATACAAATAAATTTATAATGGCATCTGTGACAATATATATATATATATATATATATATATATATATATATATATATATATATATATATATATTAAGTAGCATTTATTCCTCTTATTTCGAAATAAAAAAAAATAATCACCAACAATTAATTAATTAATTATTAATTTTTTTTATTGATTCATGTCATGTCAGGTTAAATGAATATTTGTGGGAATGGGAAATGGTAGTAAAAACATGTTCAAACCTTTTATCAGACACAGTGAATGGATACAAGCTTTGTAAACAACAAAAACAAACACATACATCTATAGAGTTCTTTACACTGCATTTACAAATATGTTTTTATAATGCAGGCACTATGCCAGAAACATATTCACATTTTTTATCAGACAGACAGAGTGAATGGATATAAGCTTTGTAAACAAAAAAAAACAAAAAAAATAGGGAGTTCGTAACACTGCATTTACAAATATGTTTTTATAATGCAGGCACTACGCCAGAAATATAAAAAAATAACAATAAATAAACAATAGATGCAATGGAAAGTTAAGTAGATAATTGACTAATTTCTATTTTGTAATTGCTTTTATTTCTTTCAATGGTCAATTAAATTCAAATTTCTTATGGTTCCAGGCACCTTGCACCTCTACGACTATGATTTCCACACCACTTATTGTGACATACTTATGTGATATCTTATTCTTGCAGATGTGCTTATTTATTTCTTCCAGCATCACGTTTCACTGTTTTCGCGCCAAGCGATGAAGTGTTCAATAGACTTCCGGCTGGAACTCTGGACTCGCTCAAAGCGGATGCCAACAAGTTGAAAAGCGTCATAGGCTACCACGTGGTCCTGAACACGGCTTCTACTTTCTTCAATTCCAACGCTCAAGACAGACTTTTGAACTCTGCCACCAACCAGTCCATCAGAATCAATTACTACAGTCTTACACATGTAGGTCAAGTCTGAATATTATACTTCGTTTCATAATACTAATATTACATTATAGGCCTATGCTTTATTCTTTTGATTGGATGCTCATACATTAGATAAAAATCTATGGTAAGTTTTGATTATTGAACTTTTGCTGTAAAGCATTACAAAACTATAGGCCTACATCTCGAACTCCTTGTCTAGAATGTTATAAAATAAAATTTAAATAAAATAAATTTTAAAAAAAATACTATAAAAAAAATAAAGCTAATGCAAAGTGTAATTGTATCAATTAGATTGGAACAGAGGTGTAATTAAATGTGTAAAAGATCTAGACTCTAGACAAATAACTAAAAAACTGTGCAATTAATAATATTTTTACCAACAGTTTTTGTTTAGCGTTATCTCATGTTTTTAGCTTTCTCTGTACGCTGTGATACTATCGTATATCTGGATCAATAGGATGTAGATGTTTATATGGATTTAATCCCCTTATTACATATATTATTTTGTCTAATTATTTATAGCCTTTGGCAATACACGAATCATTCCACAAAATTAACCTATTAGTTAATCATTTAATACTAATTAATTGGTTGTTTTACGTAGCAGAAAGCGAGCTAAACCCTGTAATTTCAAGATAAATGGCAGTAATTGGCGGTTTTTTCCCTTAGATAAATATTTGTTTTAAACAAGTATCATTTTTCTATTTTATTTATTTATTTTTTTTTAGTTCTCGTAATAAGAAGAAAAGTTTCGCCCTCTCGTATAGTCAGTGCACGGCGTCTATTAAAGCAAGTTAGTGTAGGTTTCAATTGACAATCTTATTTTGTTTGCCGCAAAGCACAAGTGAAACAAAGGAAGTCAACGCTACAAATAATAACAGTATCTATCTATATGATTCTCTTCAAGGCCCAACCATGCGGGACACCACGATGAAAAAGTCATAGAAAGATAACTCTTTTATTTCTGCGAGTTGGACTAGAGTTACCCGACAATACTTTCGCGATTTCAGAGAGCGAGAATCAGAAATAAATGAGAGGGAGGGGCGTATGCTACGCCGCGGGTCGGGTCGTATAAATAAATCAAATTAATAGTAATCTGTCTTGCGTCTGTCTATGAACTGTATCAAACTGACATGATATGAGAAATGTTTTGCCAACGACCTTAAAGCTGGAGTGGGGAACAGGGGACCACTGAAGAACTCTTGCAAAGTCAGCGAGACACACATTTGACACCAAAGAAATGCTACTTTTGAAAACAAGCTAAGACGGCTATAAAGAGAACATGAATGAATCACCATCAGACAAGAGTTTGTTTGCGTTGATCATCTTTAAATATGTAGATCAAAACTGGGTCTAAATTCTTCTTGGAGCTTCGAAAAAGCTTCGTTATAGACGACAAAGAGAAAAAATGTACAAAGTTTGTATTTTTAGGATCATTTTACCAACTCTAAGGATTGATTCTTATTGCCTAATGGAAATACCAAGAGCCCGAAATTGGACTCTCTTCATTTCAGACTCAGACCGCCGAAGGAATCAACATCACAAGGAAAAACATCCGGGTTCTTAATGGAGTTCTTCATGAGATTGATGGAGTGCTGTCCCCTCCTTTAGGAAATTTAACCCAGATCGGCAGCGTCAGAAACGACATCTCCACGTTTTTAAGTCTGATTCAGAACGCAGGGCTAAGTGTCAGCCTTCTCTTCACGGGTAAGTCACTATATGCAAACTTATTAAAACTATATTTTTATTAAATATAAAGAAAATTAAATGAACGCGTATGTACAATTTGAGGTAGGTTGTAGGGAATCATATCATTAAAAATTAATTATCTCAATAAAAAAAAAAAAATTAATAAGAAGAAAACAATTACATTGACCTTCAAAACTCTGAAGATCATGCATTTCATGTGAGATGCAAGCCCATGTGGGATGTATGCGGACTTCACGTGTCTAGAGAGGGAGAATAGGACAGCAAATGAACGCAAGAACTATGAACAATTTCTGAACAATGTTTTTACATTTGATGTTGTGATAGCATGAAATCGTTTTTTTTTTGTTTGTTTTTTTGCAATGTCATCTTTTGGAAAGATAATTAAAAAAAACAGTGGTTAGCAGGTCACCGAAAGGTCCTGTTGCTGTATTAATCCTGTTTCTTATCGTGATGTGGTCTTTGTTAGTAACACCTAAGATCTTTCTGTAGCGTCATTGTTTCATTGCTAGGGTCCTGTTCACGAGACGTTCATTGGGATCTGATATTTTACATTTCTAGAATTTGAATTTCTATCTACAAATACAATACAACACACCACACTACGGTGTATCAAACATTTTAATTCTCATTAAAGTATAACAACTGGTCACTTCACTATTTACTAAGCAGATCAATTAAACTATTTTTCACTTATACAGCGGACCACTCCACCACTATATTTGCACCCAACGACGACGCCTTTAAAAATGTCAGTAAATCCGTCATGGACTATCTCAATGGCCATCCAACAGACCTAGCAGGTAGGTCTTAACCTAACATTGTTACCTTACATGTGTAATTGCCCTAGATGTTTTCACTCCTGGATTGTTGAGGTTGCTTTAAACGTTTTCGGATGTTCCTTCAGATTCGAAGATAATTACATACTTACTTCAGGACGGCGAGGGGGGGGGGGCAGTGGGCAGGTTCGAACCTGGGACAATCACGACAATCGAATGACAATCTGGAGCTCAAACCACACTACCAAAATGGAAGCGCCGAAGCTTTGTGAATTACTTTTAATAACCAAAAAAAAGTGTTGCAGAGATTCCCAATGTAGTATGTAGTTGATGTTGTTGTTTTTAACTTTATTTTTTTTCATTTATAAGCATGCAAGATCTTAATTGACAAGTACACGTATTTTTTATGTGTGTTTGTATGTGTATGTTTGTTAAGACTGTTAGATAAGAAGATATGCTGTTTTTTTTTTCAGAGGTGTTACGGTATCACGTGGTCAGCCAGTACTCCCTGTACAGTATTGGCATGGCTAACAGCATGAGTGTTCTCACGGCTGACCTACATTCGGAAAACCTGATCATCTTCAAAGACGACAGTGAGTATTTATAGTTAGGGATAAAGTAACCTTGCGATCTATAAGGCTGATGATTTAAAGGTCATCTGTTCTGTTCAGCGGTTAACGAGGATGTCATGTAGCCAGCACAGCGACCAAGCCATTTACTTTTACCCAACTAATCCCAGGTACCCATTAGAGCTGGGTGGACTCAGAGGCACCCAAAGATTTCCGAAATTAAAAATCCCAGTCTTCACCAGGATTAGAACCCGGGACCCCCAGTTCAGAAACCAAGCTCTTTACCACTCAGCCACCGCACTTTCATAGTTAGTGACAGTTAAGCTTTTTTTTTTCTTTTTGACATGATGCAATGGCATGAAGTTTGAAACGTAGAAATAGACACGTTGTACAGAGCACTCAAAAAAGGCAGCTGAAAGAGACAACTCTTAGGAAAGTCAAAGAGAAGTGAACTGAACCGTCAAAAAGTTCTCTCAGCATTAAAAGAGTTTAGTAATAGAGAGAAAAAGCGGTGGCTGGGTGGTAAAAGGCTTGGATTCCAAACCGAGCGCCTCTGAATCTTCCTAGATATAATTTGTACCTGACATTAGTTGGGGAAAGTAAAGACGGTTGGTCAATGTGCTGGCCTAATGACACCCACGTTCATCGTGGGCCACAGAAACAGATGACAATTATATCATATGCCACAGAGATTGCACGGTCTGAAATGGAACTTTGTAACCAGTCATCTATTGAATCCAAAAATCTATGGGCGAATGAATTGAGTTTGACAATAAGTACTTTTCATTGTCAGCCACACTTTTAATTGCTAGTAGTATCACAAAAATAAATGACATGTATGCAACTCATAAAGGCTTTTACAATAAATTTTTATAAAACAATATCTACTCTAAGAACATTCATAACCCTCTTCTGTAAACCTGTGCATCAATAATAGGAAATGTGTTAAGTCTCTTCAAAGTCATATATAAATTATATAATTATTTTTTGTTAAACTCTTCAGCAACTATAGCTAAAGTTATGTATTATGCCTGTCTTTGCTCTATTTGATGTTGGAATATATACTATACATTGTGTCTTTATTAAGAGGTAAAGGGGGCTGTGTTTATTGTGGGTTTGTTGTTGTTTGTTTTTCTTACTAAATGTATGTGTTTATTTTAATGCATGTCTTTTCATTGTATCACGTAAATAGAATATTTAATGCATTTTAATCTTTCAAAGGCGGCAATCTGTCTGTTAACCAAGCCAAAATCTTGGCAAAAGACATCAGTTCAGTTAACGGAGTTATCCACATCATCGACACTGTCCTGATTCCACCCCGTGTTGCTATCGCCATTCAAGACCAGGGAGTAGTCGTCGGTTGATACTACCTTGAAACTGTGTATCTCGCCACCCATTTCATATTACGTTAAATAATATTTGTATTTAAAAATGATTAAACTAAAAGTTATATATAAATTTAAAAATTGTTGTTTTTTATATAAATAAATAAATAAATATATATATATAGAGAGAGAGAGCATGGGCGTAGCCAGGATTTTTTTTCGGGGGGGGGGGATTTTTCCGCCCCCCCCCCCCGGCGAAAAAAATGTATATGTATGTACGTGTGTGTGTACTTAATCTTTATTACATTCTGCCCCTTCATTCTTTCGGTAGACGTTTATTGTGCCCTAGAATAGGTTCTTCCTGGAGTTGGTGGAAAAATTTTAACTCCCCGCCATTGCCAGCAAGGTGGTCTGGGGGAACGCAGTGAGCTCCCCAGATTAGGGCGAAGCCCCGCCGCCAAGCACTCTTTATGGTATTGAAAGCCAACAAAATGCATATTCTGAGGTTTCTACAGTGCATTTTACTGCTTTTAAAAAGGCTTATTTCAAAAACCTAATGTGCTATTCTTACTTACTTAGACCCTCCCGCGCCGTTCGGCGCATTTGCCGTAAAGCTGTTTCCAAAAAAAACTGTCACTGGTAATGTGTGAAGCCTCTTCCTACCTGCTCCGAGGATCTCCATGAATGTGTGGCGCCAAGTTGTACTAGGATGTCATCGCAACTCTTATTATGCATAATTCATTTTGTCGGAGAACATGTCCCGCAAACCTCATGCGACGCTCTCTCACAATCTTACTTAGGGGTCGACTCCCAGTTCGGCATAGGATTTCCTTGATTTAGACCCGGTCTCTATAACTGACTCCTAAAATCTGTCTTAGCCATCTTTATTTAGCCACATTTAGTGTTTTTCAATTTCGGCAGATGACTATTCACTGCACTTTATTAATGGAGCCCTGCCACTGGTAGAAACGTGTAACCTCTCTTGAATACGCTCTTGGAATTAGGTGACTGTAGTTTGCTTTAGATTTTATATCGAAAAGGGAAGTTTTATCGTCAAAATCATCTGTTGGGGGTTTTAAACTAAAAAATCTCTGGAGTTTTTGTTTTGTTTTATAATTCAAACCCCATTTAGTTACGGTAATAGAATTTGGTAACTGTAGTTTGCTTTTGAATTTATAATAATATTGAAGATAGAGGTTTTCCACCTGAAAACGCTCTGTAGGGTGATTTTAAACTCAAAACCATATGGAGGGGTTTTAAACTTTAAAAAAGCCATCTGTAGGAGAGGGGTTTAAATTCACCCCACCCCACCCCCAATTGGCTTGACTACGCTCAAATAATTTTAGTGTGTAATTTGCTTTTTTTTTTTTATCTAGAAGAGGTATTTTTTAGCTTCAAACTCCACTGGAGGGGAATTTAAACTCAAAACTCCTTTGGCTAAACTCATAGAATTTTAGTGTATAATTTGCTTTTTTTAATATTAAAGAGGTATTTTTTACCTTCAAACTCTGCTGAAGGGGGATTGAAACTCAAAACTGAGTCAAAATCTATTTAGCTTCGCTCAGAACATTTTGATTGTGTAATTCGTTGTTTTTTTTACATTGAAGATGTTTTTTTCAGCTTCAAACCCTACTAAAGAGAGGGAGGGGTTAAACTCAAAACCCCTTTGGCTACGCTCATAGAAATTTGAGTGTGTAATTTGCTTTTTTTATATTGAAGAGGGGGTTTATTGTAAATTTTTGAGAGGGTTTTTAAATCAAAATCTTCCTTAACTGTGCTCTTGGAATTTGGGAATTGTCGTTTGCATTTTATTTTTCGTTTTTATTTTATTGAAGAGGTGGATATAACTGCAAAAACTCCCGGCTAGGGGGTTTTAAACTCACCCCTGGTAAGGGGTTTTAAACACAAAAACCCGTGGTAGGGGGGTTTATACTAAAAAAACCCTGGTAGGGGGGTTTAAACTCAAAACCCCTGGTATGATGTTTCAAACTCAAAACCCGTTTCAAACTTAAAACCTCTGGTAGGGGGTTTTAAACTCAAAACCCCTGGTAGGGGTAACTCAAAACCCCTGGTAGGGTTTTTAAACTCAAAACCCCCTGGTAGGGGGTTTTAAACTCAAAACCCCCTGGTAGGGGGTTTTAAACTCAAAACCCCCCTAGCTGTGCTGGGGCAAGTAATGGTTTAGTATTAAAATCTCACCTAAAATCAACAAAATCAAAGCAAAAAATCAGTCACTAAAATCCGATCCCCCCTGCGGGGGGTGGGGGGGATTTCATTTCGGTTTGAACCCCAAACCCCCTCCTGGCTACGCTCATGATACAGAGAGAGACAGAGAGAGAGACAGACAGACAGAGACTGATAAAGAGAGAGAAACGAGAGAGGCACAGAGAGAGACACAGAGGAAGGCTGAGAGAGAGAGACAGAGAGAGTTTCATAAAGAGAGACAGAGAGATATAAAAGTTGGTGCCTCATTTTATATGCCCACCTTTTAGCTGTCAAAGTCTTCCTGGAAACTGGCTCGAACCTGGACACTAAACGGGCATTTTGAAAACGACTCTAACAATTTTCTTGAGATATTTAATGGTTTAAACATATCACCGGGGACAAAACTACAAGGTTGTTGGACACTCATTGAAAACGATGCACAAAGATCAGCTGCCTTTACTTTCCCCCAACGTATGTCAGCAAGTCACTACAGTTGTGTGAACTCAGGGGCGTTTACTAAAATCCCATATTTTCAAATCTCATTTTTCACCGAGATTCGAATTCTAGACACCTCAGTGATGAAGTCTAGCGCTTTACCACTGATCCTCTACAACTCTCTTTTTGTTTTCTCCTATTGAATTTTATTTCTTAAAGAACTTCAACATGATCTTAAAAGATTGACAAAGAGCAGATTACTGTGACTAACTTTGAGTATATGGAAATAGTGGGAAGCGTGGTCGAGAGGCCAAGTGCTTGGCTACCTAGAAGGGGGCTCGAGGCTCGACACCCGACTCGGGCAGAGTTGTGTTTACTGAGCGCCTAAAGGCAGCACGGAAAACCAACTCCTAGATACCCCCTCCCCCCCCCCCCCACTGGTCCACAATAGAGATTGGACCAAAAGCGCTCTGAGCATGCTATAAGCATGAAAGTAGCGCTATATAGAAGCTATAATAATAATGGATCTCAAATAGTAGTTTCAGTGCAAGATAGTTACACCCTCTCTATTAACATTTAACACACACACACAAAACTACACGAGCAATATAAACTAACAATGTATATTTGGGAGTATCTGAGTTTCCTTTTGAAAATACGATTATTGCGTCTTAGCTCAGAACCTCTTGTAGAGCTGCACGGAAGGTCGATAGCCAGTAATTTGGCTCGTTGGGCTATTAACCATGGTGAGGTCAGTCAGAGTTTATGCCAAGGGTTAGACAGCTATTTTATTCTCTCTCTCCTGATTTTTCAAGATTGCTTCTGTCGAGGAAATCTAGCATAATATGATCAATTAATTGTTTTTTTATGTTTAGAAACAGAAACAAGAAATATATGAGTCATAAATAGATATATAAAATATTTATGTTCTAGAATAACTAAATATGAATTGAATATCTTTTTTTTCGTGCATTTTTAGAACTTCAATTTTTTTTAAGATGTGCATTTTTATTTAACAGCTTTCAAATGTAAATGCTTTCCATATAGACTAGAGTCACTAGACTACAGAGACACTGCCATGGGTTTGTAACTCTTTGCGTTTTTCCTCCCGTCAACTGTATAATCTTAGTGGTTCTCAAAATAATTAAAATAGCTTTTTAAAAAACAATCTGAGAGTAAGTCTATTGGTTTTTACAAATAAACTTGCGAACAATTATAACACTACATCTTACAGCTTAGTTTATTCCATTGTCTTTTGGACCAGTAGTGCACCACACATGATCTGTCCAGTCTCTCTCATTCATTCATCTATGTCTTTTCATCTGTCCCTAAGTCTAATAGACCATCGGGGCATCACCCATAATCTGTACCGTCTCTCTCCATTTCTCTCTATCTTTTACCAGGATTGGAGTCTCTTTCATTGACATCTTTTTATATCTTCCCATCGCTTCATTTGTCTGTCTCTGCTTCTTTTTCCTGATACTGTTACATGCAGGAAGATCTTAGCGAGGTCTTCAGATCTCGTAGTATTGTCATACAGTCTTAGCTTGCGTTTTTCGACAATGGTCAAAAGATTATCGTTTGAGACTACACTCTATAGATTAGAGCTGATCTAGTAAAAATATTTATTATTTTACTTTCTATTTTGTTTTACATGATTCGAATTTTCCTTTTTTTTTTTTTTTGAAGAATATTTCAGCCTTATTCCCAAACCTCCATCAGGAAGGCGGGTTTTGAGCCGAGACCAGGTTATAGAAGACCTGAACACTGACCTAAGAACTCGCAACCTGTGATCAGTTTAGAGTTTAGACCAATATATAAAGCTTGTCTTCGAGTTCGAAAATTAGTGAGGAATACAGTATTTCCCGTGTCTGCGCAGCCCCAGCTGTGACCTACATATTTTGCCACATACCGGGCAAGCATAACCATTGTCCGCAGGTGGTCGATTTAGATTTTCTTTTCGTCGTCTGCGTTTGTCCTCGGCAGATTTTCTTTTGGTCTCAAATGTGTATCCCGCGGCCTTCGTGAGTGATCTCCAGCTGTCTCGTTCCGATGCCGCAAGCATCCAGGTGATCTCTTCTATGTCAGCCAATGAAAGTTGACGCCTAAGCTGGTCTTTGAAGCGTTTCCGTGGGGCGCCTCTGTTACATTGACCACCTTTTAGCTCACCAAAAAAGACTGCCTTTGGCATACGTTCGTCTCCCATACGGGATACGTGCCCTGTGCAGCGTAGCCGTCGGACCATAAGAAGTCCCTCTATACTGTCCATACCGGCGTTCGCAATACCTCATCGCCAAATCAGGGGTCCGACGTCAAGACTGCCAACACATAAGGTCAGTGTTCATGCCTACTATAATGATTGGTCTCGGTTGACTGCGGGCAGGACGCAGGAGACAATCGAACGCATACCACATAATCAGCCAACATTACACTAATCATATTAATTCCCCTTTTGCTTGGGACTTAAAATGGCGTTACTTAAAGTTTAACTTACTTAATCAAATAATAAAGTCTTTTGAGTTTAATCGTTGTCTTAGTGTTGTGCACGATTCTTTTCCTTTAATGCTGAGTAATTGTTTGAAATGAATGTAGTTCATTGACATTACAATTATCTTATCTCGGCCGGAAAGATAAGAATATTTTTACTATATTGTTTAAGGTTGGAGTAAGCTTTGACCTAGCAAGCTCTTTCTTTGGATTCATGCACTAAACTCTAAAGAGCTCTGACAGTATCCATTTAAACAGGTTCATAGAGACTTAAATACACATTTAAAACAAACTTCCCTTGCCGAGGCTATGCAAACCATTTTACAGGGGCGGACTGGCAGTTGGGTAACTGCCCGTTGGGCTGATACCTAAATAGGCCGGTGAGACCGCCGAATGGACCACTTTGAAGTAACGTTAATGTGCTTGGCCTTCGCCTTACCTTTTAAAAAAAAATCTTTACAAAGTTAACTGTGTGATACTAGTCACTTTTTCCGTGTAATTTGATACGTTTATAGCCTTACGAGCCGACCCGCGGCGTAACATACGCCCCCCCCCTCTTTTTTTCTGAGCCCCGCTCTCTGTCACCGCGAAAGTTACCTGGGATATCTTTATCTTTCCATTACGTTTATATCGTGGTGTCCCGCATGGTTGGGCCACGAATAGAATTATATATAGAGATACCCTCAATCTTATGTTTTATATTATCTTATATATAACAGACGTTAGTTAAAAACGGAGATTATTACGTCAAACACATTTCCAGTGAGATACACTCCTGTACATACTAAGAGATGATGAAACAATATAAGGCTTGTTTATGTAGCCTTACAGAAGTCGTGTTGTGTGAACACTCTCGTGGAAATCCATAACGAAACCTGAGATTATAAATTAATAAATTATTCGATATTATGAGTAACTATCGTATACAGTAGTCCATAAATTGTTTTTTTCCTTTTTTTTTTAATAAGAATTTTACCGAACGAGAGAAATTTAAAGTTTATATCTAATATTCAAGGATCAGAGATTACAACAATAAAGCAATGTTCCTCTAGATTATCTCTAGACTCTTATCTTATATAATACATGCATCTAGGCATGCAAGTTGACCAATAAATTAAACACATAAAATAATAAAAATGGAACAGGGAGTTTTCTGTATCTAGACTCTAAAAATGCTGTTTCAAACATTGGCATTCCTTCGAAGGGTGTTGATCTACAGTCTATACCTTAGTTTGATTTTTAAAAAAATGAAATTTCTTGATTTGATGCCTAGCAATATTAGCAAACATACAAACATTTATTAGCAAATATGTTTCAGGAAATCTGGTTTCTTATCTCCGACCGTTCTAAAGTCACATATATGTGAACTTTTTTATATGTATGCACTCTAAACTCACTAGGTCGACTTCTTTGAGGAAATCACAGTACACTATCGGACGATCCGAGATTAAGGGCGACACGCCATGTTTTTAAAACGTGCTTTTTTTTTTTTAGGTCGTCTGATTTCTGTAACGTTTCTCATCCTGTTAATTCATGACCACTACAGTTGTTGTAGTGTCGCATGACCACTACAGTTGTTCTAGTGGCCGCATGACCACTAATAATTTGACTCATATCCTGAGGTCTTTGAGTAATTCTTGCTTTAATCACGTTGATTTTAGCACATTTTAGCATATTTTTTATATATTTTTCTCAAAAAATTGTATACAACTATTTTATCTGATACAGAGGTTGAGGACCGCTGAAATAATCGTATATAATATTTTTATCCAGCCTATTTGTCAAGCGCGATTGGATCAAACTTAAAATCCATTTTATTATTCTATTTATTTTCTTGACGATTCTCAAGATGGCGTGGAGGAAATTGTCACTGATCTTTTCATTCATTGCATTATCAACAGCACAGTTTACTCAAGGTAATTGGCAGAGTACTCATACAACTAACTGAATTCGTGAAACACAATAATTACAAATACATAATTGTAGCCTATAAACAAGGCTTTTATTTCGTAGAACAGTTTCATGTCAGAAAAACTTTATTCTGGTGTTATTTACTTGTTGGTATGTCTAGTTCATAAACCTAAAAGCCCTCTTTAAAATAAAAATATATTATCTGGCACAGATAGATAGACAGACTGACAGACAGACAGACAGACAGGCAGACAGACAGGTACATTAGATAGATAGATAGATAGATAGATAGATAGATAGATAGATAGATAGATAGATAGATAGATAGATAGATAGATAGATAGATAGAAATTATGCTCCTTTCTTTTCAAACCAACAGCTCCTCAACTTGTGGATGTCCTGAAAGCCGAAGGACACTTTACAATCTTCACAGACCTTTTGCAGACGACAGGATATCTAAGTCAATTAAATTCATGTAAGTTATAATTCTCTTTAAGATGTGACACTTTTATTTTACAATATCGTTATTGTTTACAATAGATAACTATTTGTGAAGTTAAAACACAAGTATTTTGCCAATAGTTTTCAATATTTTTAATGTCTTCTGCTTCTCCACTAGCGTCCCAATTCACTGTTTTCGCGCCAAGTGATGAGGTGTTCAATAGACTTCCGGCTGGGGCTCTCGACTCGCTCAAAGCGGATGCCAACAAGCTGAAGGAAGTCATAGGCTACCATGTAGTCCTAAACAGCGCCTATTCCTTTTCACCCTCAAGCACCCAGGACAGAATTTTGACGACTGCTATCAACCAGCCAGTCAGAATTAACAGTTACAGCCTCTCACACGTATGTAATGCAAGAGATATTTAGTCACATTCGTTTCAGTTCTGTTTTATGTTACGGCTTTTTTTTTTCTTCTTTAAAGCCTTATCAGGACCAATGATGGATTTGACGTCTGATGCGCCTTTACAAATTGTCGACAGATACTCTCTTGCTTCCAGGTCCTTCATCGTCACATATCATATAGCAGTATTTCCCAAACTGTTTTCTTAACGGAACACTTTTCTTATTTTAAGAATGATTAATTCACGTGGTTGCCTACTAGTTAATTATTCCACTTTGGGAAACCCTGTCCTACAGAATAGTAGGCTTTCTCTCAGTCTGGACTGTGGTGTTAGCGCGATAAATCTGCTTGGTAAACGCAATAGGTGAAAAGATAAGAATATTTGTGTTTCCGCAATAAATGCAGATTTACCAAAAGTATTTGAATTCATATCGGAAAAAAAACAACACCGGTTCGAGTGGAATTTTTTATCCACTATTTTCAACTTTGTTCAAGGTATTTATAACCTCCCCTTATAAACTATCTAACTCTATCCGTACTTCAGATTTCCACAGTAGAGGGCGTCAATATCACCAGGAGAAATGTGCGCGCGCTGCACGGAATTCTTCATGAGATTGACGGGATTATGTCCCCTCCATTAGGAAACATAGTCCAGATTGGTAGCAACAGAAGTGATATCTCCACATTTGAGAGTCTGATAACTAAAGCAGGGCTAACTAGCTTCTTCACAAGTAAGTTCAAGTCAACTCTAAAAGAAACATAATTTTATCTTGTATATTAGAGACATTGCTTTAAAAAAGAAGATGTCGGAATCTTTCTCATTTCATGTGTCAATCTAGTCATACATGTTAATCAATGACTTAAACTCTGCTAAGTCGTTGGTTTTCTTGGCTGATTCAGGCAACACAGTCCATTCTTCAAAGGCACATGGGAAGAAGGAGCACTAGTACATTTATATATAAGGATGCTCAGATAGGAGTCGATGGCTAGCCCATGCAAAATAATTACACAATGCTTTCTGTCAAAGTATAATCTGTTGTTTCTTCTGAGTTCATGGTGTAAGCTTTGTTATTTATCTTTTTTTATTTCTTAACTGTCATGCAGTTTACAGATCCAGACATGGCAACATTAAAAATAATCTAGACTAGAATACTAGATAAATAGTATAGAAAACTCTTAAGTTTGGTGATAGGCCGATAGATTCAGACCTAGAAGACAATACGCAAACTATTCCTCAACATCTAGCTATTTATCCAACTTTGAATGCATGCGGAAATTCCCGCTGACGTTTTAGTGTTTAAAATAAAAGTTTGTCTATATCGCCGGACCAAACTTAAATTTATAAGAAATTTTTTTTTTGAAAAATGTGTAACTGCCAAACCGGTTCTTTTCCAACGTGGCCAGATACTAATTATTCTTTTCCCAACAATATACATAAACTTTCAAATTTCTTTTTAAAAATCTATGTGTAGGTTATATAATCCCATGGCTCATTTCTTTTATATCGTAATGCAAAGAGTTTTACCCTCATATATACTCAACAAGGATATGTGTAATTAGTTTAGCCTAAAGTCATTCATTCTTTTATTTGACTCGCTACATCCTCAGCTGATCATTCCACCACGATATTTGTGCCAAACGACAGTGCTTTCCAGAAGTTGAGCAAAGAAACACTGGACTACCTGGCTAACCATACGTCCGCACTAGCAGGTGACCTATAGAGGGGTTTTGTTTCTTACTGATACTGTAAACCAGGGGTTCTCAACCTGTGGGTCGCGACCCCCTTGGGGGTTGATTGACGATTTGACAGGGGTCGCGGAAGACCATCGAAAAAAATGGATTGTTATTGTCTATTCTTCTGTTGCTGTATGAATGTGCGGGGGAGAGTGGGGGGTGTCTTGGCAGAGTTTTTTTTTGGGGGGGGGTGTAAAAAGGGGTCGCCGAGCCTAAAAGGTTGAGAACCGCTGCAGTGTAAACGTTTTGTTGTGTCGCTCATCTTCCAACCAGGGATGTTGTTAATAAATTCTAGGAATCTTTTGAAACATTTTTTTTTAAGCTCTACAGATCTTTGAACAGTCTCAAATATTTCTATTATAGATTTTCAAACATGGAGACAAATCGATAAATAGCAAGCTTTTCTGGCGTATCCGGTGGATGTGGAAGTATCGATGAGCAAAGTTTTAGTACAGTTGAATCATGTGTGTGCATTAGTCAGAGCTGTAGAATCAAATGTATAAGTACTTGATAGTAATAAGTAGTGTACTGTTATAACCCTGCCATGCGCACCGCCATCCAAGCTAGTACAGAAAGTGCGCACTGTTCGAGACTGGACTGAAAAGGATGTCGACATTAGGGAAGAAGAGAACAAATTCCGTCCAAAGTCTACACCTAAAGAAGAGACTGCTCGATGTCGACGTTGTCCAATGTATTTGTGATGTCCTGTAGATGTACATGTCTGTCTCCCTGAAGTTATAACAGTATTATTTAGACTCTAACAGTGGTTTGGTTCTGGATTCCTGGTACATTGGTACGGTTCAGACCATTGCTTGCTTATAAACCCTGGAGGGTTACTTCTCCTATCTAGGTCAAAACTATGTTAAATATCACTAAAATTGATATTAAATGCACAAATATTATGATTCTTTCATCTAGTGGAAGTCTCATTAATAATAAAATTCAATAATGTCATATAGTACATTATTACTACAAGATTGAACAATTTCTGAACTTAGTTAACTTCAATTATTGTGAAAACATGGAACTTATGGTTTTGTTTTATGTGTTTCTGGCAATGTTATCTTCAACTGAATTAAAAAAAAATGTCATTTAGTAAATTTATAGTGAGCCATGACGATGGCAGGGGCCTCCATAAGTCAATGAGTCTCTACTTACTTAACTCCGGTGCTGAATAAACAAAGTGTTTTCATTCTTTCAGATGTGCTTAGATACCATGTCATCAGTCAGTACTCTCTGTACAGCATTGCAATGGCACATAGTGCCAGCGTACCAACAGCCGACAA
The DNA here is from genome assembly GCF_947242115.1 of Biomphalaria glabrata. NCBI lineage: Eukaryota > Metazoa > Mollusca > Gastropoda > Planorbidae > Biomphalaria > Biomphalaria glabrata. Next base: position 10,312,330 of record NC_074718.1, read on the forward strand.
CAGAAATCTCATGATCTTCAAAGACGCCAGTGAGTATTGTCAGTTGGCCGCACTGCCTGGTCTTTGGTCTTGACCTTCGGCTATCATTCTATATCAGTTATTAGTCTGAGTTTTTTTTTTTAGCAATACAGATAACAATTATTTGATGAAGCCATAGGAGATTGTTTACAGCTATTTTACTATCTATTATCTATTCTAAATTACATAGCTGTATCTCCTATCTCATAGACCTCCTGCCTTAGCTAGCCTATATCCTTTGAAACATTGCACACATTACACATTAGGTAGCGGCGGCCCTACTTGCGAGGCATTCATTATAGAAGGCCTTTAATTAGAGTCACTATTAATAGATTATTCAAATGAGATCAACTAGTTTTCTAATGTCAATCTGCTATATGAAAATAAACAATCTTCTAAATTCTGTAGGCGGCAATCTATACGTAAACCAAGCCAAGATCTTGGAGAAAGACATTAGCTCAGTAAATGGAGTTGTCCACATCATCGACACTGTCCTGATTCCACCACAAGTGGCTGTCGCCATTCAAGACCAGGGAATAGTCGTCGGTTAATGTCATAAGTGAACTATAGACATGTACCTATATTTGTAAAATGATTGATTGTATTTTTCATTTGGTAAATAAAATGTTTTCTTTTGTTTCATTTCTCCATCATGTCAAGAATTTCATTATGTTGTGATGATGTTGTTTTTTAAATTTCATTTTACCAAACACTTGAAAACAAAAGGTGAACAAGTAATTGTTAAAGCAAAGAAGTCATTCTAGAGCTATGAAAATTCCCACTTCCTAGATCAACATCATGGCCTGGTAAAAATACGTAAGACATTAGCAATGAATTAGGAACTGTATTTAAATTTCATTTTAGTGATTGGTTAACTCTGGAAAGGATTTAATCTCAAAACATTTGAGATCTACAATCCCTATCTGCGACAAAGGATTGAACAGGAGTGTCCTAAAAATGTCCTAAAAATTTGTAAAAATGTTGGATCTATTCTAGTAACTAATAAAAAAGATATACAACATAGGTTTGCTCCCTTTCATTGTTTCCTGGGTATTAATAAACTCAGCTTGGGAAATACAAACTAAAGTGAACATATTTAGACACGTTTTTAGTTCAGAGTTTTCGAGAAGAAATTATTTTTTTTTAAATGCAAATATTGTAAACGATACAATTTCGTAAAAGACGCGAAATTCGAGAATAAAGCGAAATCAAAACAAACCATGACTCCTCTGTCAGCCAATGTCCAGTCTGTTAGTCTTACTTAGAAAAGTGGCACATAAAGCAACAGCCAGCAAGTGACTTTTTACAGAGACAGCTGAAGATTTCTTATAAAAGATGAGGGATTTATGTTCAACATTAAACGAAAAAAAAACGCTAGTTCCACACAGGCCGAGACGGAGAAGAAAGAACCCGAACTCGATAAAAGTTTTGTCAGCGTTGTGGGGTGACAAACTATGTAGGTCACAGCTAGGAATAGATAGCGTAGTTAAATAGTGCACTCCTTTTTGATCTTGAGACTCTCCAGAATCTTTAGGATTGAAACTTCATAGCATGTTATGATCAATTATTTATAAGTATAGCTACTACACAGCTCTACTTTCATGCTTATAGCATGCTCAGAGTGCTAAGGTCCAATCTCATTTCCAGACCAGTGGGGTAGGGGGTATCTGGGAGAAGGTTTTTCCGTGCTGCCTTTAGGCGCTAAGTAAACACAAATTTTCTCGAGTCGGGTACCGAACCTCGTGTCCCCTTCATTGGTAGCCGAGCAAAGCCAAGTTCAAGCGTACTTAACCTCTCGACCGCGCATCCCACAAATAACAGAATGTGTAAAGGAGATATGTGTCTGTCTGGCCAAAAGATTGTACACGTTATTTCTCCCACACCAAACCTTGGATCAAACTGAAATTTCGCACAATTACATGACAATACAAGAATCAAAAAGAAAATAAAACAATTACTTAATAAACTAATAATAATAAATTAGTTTGTTAGTTGTTTTTTTTTTTGGTATCTCAAACAAGGGAAAGAAAAATTACTTGACTGAAGTGGTGGTATAAGCTGAATTGGTCCCGTTTGAGGCTTATTTCAAATTTAATTACATGACCGATCCAAACTAATTGATATACGCTCGAAGATACGAAATTAAAAATCCGAGTCTTCACCAGGATTAGAACCCCGGACCCTGGTTTAGAAGCAAATCGTTTTACCGCTCAGACACCGCGCCTGAAGTAGCCTATTGTAAAAAAACGTATCGATAAGGCTAAAAAAAGGAAGCGGACAGAACATACTTTTGAAGTACAGAGATGCCCTACTTTGTGATTTTTGGGGACATATATCTCCAATATCTACACGACATTCGTTTGGGGTAAGATAGAATCACTTTGTCGTGTAGTCCTGCCACTACGTTATGTAGTCCTGCCACTGAGTTGTGTAGCTCTGCCACTGAGTTGTGTAGCTCTGCCACTGAGTTGTGTAGCTCTGCCACTGAGTTGTGTAGCTCTGCCACTGAGTTGTGTAGCTCTGCCACTGAGTTGTGTAGCTCTGCCACTGAGTTGTGTAGCTCTGCCACTGAGTTGTGTAGTAGTTCAGCCACTGGGTTGTGTGGTAGTTAAGCCACTACATTGTGTAGCTCTGCCACTACGTTATGTAGTCCTGCCACTGAGTTGTGTAGCTCTGCCACTGCGTTGTCTAGTAGTTCAGCCACTGGGTTGTGTAGTAGTTCAGCCACTACATTTTGTAGCTCTACCAATGGGTTGTGTAGCTCTGCCACTGGATTGTGTAGTTCAGCCACTGGATTGTGTAGTTCAGCCACTGGGATTTGTAGCTCTGCTATTGGGTTGTGTAGTTCTGCTATTGGGTTGTGTAGTCCTGACACTAAGTTGTGTAGTTCTGAAACTTGTGTAATTTTGCCACTGGATTGTGTAATTCTGTCACTGGGCTGTGTAGCTTTGCCAATGGGTTGTGTAGTTCTGCTATTGGGTTGTGTATTTGTCATTGGATTAAGTAGTTCTGCCACTGGGTTGTGTAGTTCAGCCACTGGGATGTGTAGCTCTGCTATTGGGTTGTGTAGTTCAGCCAATGGGTTGTGTAGCTCTGCTATTGGGTTGTGTATTTGTCATTGGATTAAGTAGTTCTGCCACTGGGTTGTGTAGTCCTGACACTAAGTTGTGTAGTTCTGAAACTTGTGTAATTTTGCCACTGGATTGTGTAATTCTGTCACTGGGCTGTGTAGTTCTGCCATTGTGTTATGCAGTTCTGCCTCTGAGCTGTGTAGTCCTGCCACTAAGTTGTGTAGTTCTGCCACTGGGTTGTGTAGCTTTGCCAATGGGTGTGTAGTTCTGCGACTGGGTTGTGTAGTTCTGCGACTGGGTTGTGTAGTTCTACCTCTGAGCTGTGTAGTTCTGCCACTTGGTGTGTAGTTCTGCCACTGGGTTGTTCTGCCATTGTGTTGAGTAGTTCTACCATATTTTTCTTTTGTTTCAAACTCGACCATCTGTCATGCTAAGAATTCCCCTGTCTTTATCTCTCTGATAGCAGTTCATTTAAGCATGATCAAGTAGTGATCACTATCTCGTATCGTATCTCGAACAAGCGATCTATTCAATAAGTATATGAATTAATATAATTGTTTTTTCTTAAACAGACTTTCTCTGTTATTAATAACATAAATGTAATTAGATCCAGGGGCAATAATCTATGTCGACAACGTCAAAAGCGAGCAGAACGTGAAAACCAGTAAAACATTTTTGTTTACATATTTTTTTTAAAACAAAGCTTATAGAAGGGAAAGAAACCGCACAATATATCTCAATGTTGCAATGTGTAGCGCCCTTTTCTATAAAAGAAATATTAATTACCACTAATTGATTAACTAATTCGTTGATATTTTTGGTTGATTCATGTGCTGTTATCAATAACCAACAATAGTAGAGAGTTTAAACTTGATATGAGAATGTGAAGCGGGGGATATAACTTGTGCAAGATTTGTGCCAGACAGTCAGAATGAATTCATATATAAGAATTGTAGAAAAAAAAAAAAAAAGCTGACGAAGTATGCGGATGAAAAATTCTTACACAATAGACGGTCGTCCCACAAAAAGACGACAGCACTCTTGGTCGCCTTAAACTGAGAGTATGAAGAACTAGTTGTATTCACCTAGCAACAAAAATCTGTTTATAAAGCATTAGTTCTTACCTAACTTTTGTATGGCTTCGACACCTGGGTTCTGTAATAATAATAAGGCTTGTCTTCGAGCTCGAAGATTAGTGAGGAGTGCAGTATTTCTCGTGGATGCGCAGCCCCCAGCTGTGACCTACATATTTTGCCATAACGTGAGCAAGCATAACCATTGTCCGCAGGTGGTCGATTTAGATTTTCTTTTCGCCGTCTGCGATTGTCCTCGGCAGCGAATTTTCTTTTGGTCTCAAATGTGTATCCCGCGGCCTTCGTGAGTGATCTCCAGCTGTCTCGTTCCGATGCCGCATGCATCCAGGTGCTCTTTTCTATGTCAGCCAATGAAAGTTGACGCCTACGCTGGTCTTTGAAGCGTTTCCGTGGGGCACCTCTGTTACGTCGACCACCTTTTAGCTCACTAAAAAAGACTGCCTTTGGCATACGTTCGTCTCCCATACGGGATAGGCCTACTTGCCTGCCCAGCGTAACTGCCGGACCATAAGAAGTCCTTCTATACTTTCCATACCGGCGTTCGCAAGGACATCCCTGTTTGTAGTGCGGTCTTGCCACCGTATGTCCATGATGGAGCGCAAGCATCTTTGGTAGAAGCGCTCAAGAAGTCTTAGTTGTTTTCTGTATAGTGTCCATGTCGACATATAAAGATATAAGACAAAGCCGTTGTCCACAGGCTGCCTACTTCAAGTTTTCTTTCCGTCCTCATATGGTGATGAGGCATCTATGATGGAACAGTTTGATGAGCCTCAATTGTCGGTCGCAGCTTGGTTTATGTTGTCACGTGAAACATTCTTAATCTTCGGAATCCTAAATACTTCCATTAGGTCCTTTTAGTCAACAAGAAATGCTCTACTTCTAGATGTAAAAACGGCCAATGAATGACAGATCTAGCATACTTGAATAAAAAAAAACATGAAAAAAAAAATAAACTAACCTTAAGCAACTCCCAGTTAATAGTAAAACAACATAAAAACTAGATCTATATTTAGATAATATCCTTATCAACTTTTTAAAGATGACATTACTTGATGGAAATTTACAGACGCCATTGTTGAAAGCAAATTTATTGGAGCGTCTTTCAGACATTTTTAGCGGCCCCCGAAAGGGGAAAAGACGCTATTATGTGTGGAATGTCTGTCCGTCTGTCCATCCATCCGTCCGTCTCGTTTAGATCTCGTAAACTAGAAAAGATCGTGAAAATCCGACATCATAATATTTTAGACCATTCAAAGTTCTGATGCAACGGCTACTTTTTTCTTTTCAGAAACCGAAAAATCTAATTTTTAAAATCACTTATGCAAGCAGTTTTTTTTCATAAAAATACACCACTTTTAGAACTATTCACTATTAATAGTAACGGACTCAGGACGCTCCTTAGTTGGAGTACACACAATTCATTCATGCAAAAGGTTTTATATTTTTTGTAAAAAAAAATGTTATTACATTTGTATTGCTTAGTTAAGTAAGTTCTGTTATACTAACTTCTACATTTACAAAAAAAAAAAAATGTTTACTTTTTTTAAGAGAAAAAATCTATTTAGTATGCATATAGGTTGAACACAATTTAAAACAACAAATAATAATTAGTTTTTCATATTATCGCGTGGACTTCAGTGTTACCGATGTTTCTTATTTTATTTTAGTTTGTTTTTTTCCGGAAATGTTTTTTCTTGAGGAATAAGAGATTGTCCCTTTACAAAACAATTAGAGCAATTATATATTCATTATAAGATAAGACATTGGTTAGGCCAGGTTCAAATCTAACTTCACATTCACTTTCACTTATCTTTTGGTCTGCTGGACTGCTGGGGCACCACACAAGATCTGTCAACCTTCTTTCTCCATTCTTCTCTGTTATTAGTCTTTGATAGAATTTCATTCTGATGTTCTATCTGAAAACATTGAAACCTGCATTGTTACCTGCCTGGGTGGACCACTTCGGTGGCTGATTTTGAGTTTGTGTCTCCACACAAATTGTCTTTGTAACCTTGTTTCTATGGCCAATAGTGCGTATTTCTTGTCTGCAAATCTTCAAGCTAGATATATTTAGCTTTTTATTGCGGAAATTATTTTCTGAAGTTGGTTTATGCGAGTAATCTTTCAGACGCCTTTACTTCTTTTTTTTTTCAAGCCTATCGTATGTGTGGCTGAGTAACACAAACCGCATGGCGTCCGATCAAGAGGGGCACGAGCTCAAATCCAGACTCGATCCGAGTTGTTTTAGTTGAGCGCCTAAAGACAGCTTGGAAAATGTATTTCCCTCCGATATGACTCCATAAAAGAAAAAGATTAAACTAGTGCGCTTGCGTCTTCTTTACCTCTTTCTCTCCATTATTATTTTTCACGTTTCGATAGTGTTCTTCGTTTTGCACATTTATATTTCACTATTCTGTTACGATGAATCTTCAATAACGTTTTTGTTTTTTATTCAGAAAATGTTATGTTTGGTATCAAGTTGAAGGAGAATGCATGCTCAAAAATAATTTTTATAAATCCAAAAAATCAATTTAGTTTCATGAGAGTCAAACCAACGTTTGTATCGTCAATTAGGAGAGAAAGAGTTAAGTGAGAAACACTGTCTTCAGTGCGTCAACATCTTGATGTCAATAGTATCTGCTGGAAGGGTGCTAGAAAGAAACAAAAGATAGGAAAAACAAGTCTTTTAATTCATTGTTTTGTTTCACACACACACACACCTACCAACCCACCCCCACACACACACCTACCCACCCACCCACACACCCACCTACCCACCCACCCACACACCCATCCACCCCAACCCCCCCCCCCCACACACACACACAGTTTTCTCAATTGAGATATATACGTAAGAAACGGAAGAACAACTTTGAACAGTTTGATTCTTACAATCAGTTTAGCAGGGGCTAAGGTCAAAAACGAAAAGATACAAGATAAGCTCAAGATATGGAAAGTGATGTCAACCAGATAAATTACCAAAAAAGATTTGTTTTCATAGTGAACGTCAAAATTTTTTTTATTTTTCAACACTTTCAGAGTATAACTTAAAATCTTAGCATTCGGACATAATTTTGTCTCATAGAAATCACTTTCACTTAGATCTATCTTTGAATTTGTTTTGTTTTTTTTTTTGTTTTTTTTTTAAATCTTACAACATGCTGTGGTTGAGATTAATAGTGATATTCACTTTCGTCTCATTGAGTTCTGCACAGACAACTCCAGGTCTGATATTTTTTGTTGAAAGTAATTGTTACGTTAACATTTTGTTACAAACTTCTGTGAAATATATATTTTTTTTTAAAGTACACAACATGTGCACTTCATGTAACGTACAACAGGGTTTTCTAAACTTTTTCCTTAACGGAACACTTTATAAAGTATGAGTATTAAGCGGAACACGTTGCCCGCATTTTAGAGAGGTGAATTCACGTTGGGGCCTACTTAGTTCATTATTCCAGTAGTTCGTGGAACGCCTGTTCAGGCCGAGCGGAACACTAGGGTTCTGCAGATCAGTTTGGGAAATACTGATCAACAAATTAGAATGCTGCACTACAGAAAACACGAGACATGTATTGTTTTACGTTGAATTATTCGCTAATACATTTTCTTTCGCATGGCAAATTTTCGGAGATCAATTTTACGACTCCTGTTTTCGTACGAGGAGAAGCAAAGCGTATAAATAGGCCTTTATAGATTATTCTTAAAGAGAGGTTATGATCGAGCGACGCATGAAGTTTTGGGAGGCCCGGGTACGCTTCCCTGCCTCGAGGTGACACTGGAGTGGAAACGATCGCTAGATGAAGCGATTGGGCTACATGGGTAGTAAATAAGACTCCTGTTGGAGTGTCTAAGGGAGTGCACAGTGCTGAGTTGTAAGAGAGACTCCACGACCCTGTCGACAATCCATGCGCCATTCCTCAAGGGGCTATTTCATCATTGGCGAGTCCTGCACGATTAGTAAAAAAAAAACTATAAGAAAATGGCAGGGGTTCCCGGTTTGCTCAGCATTCGGCCATGTATTCTAGTCTGTGCGCCCGAAGTGTCCGACACATTGAAAATAGCAATTTTATTTAAACATTGACTTGGGGACTCTTCCAGACAGAGCGGCTCGTTTAATCGGTCTGCAAGCCTAGAGTTTGAAGAGCCTCCGCCTCGACGCTTTTGACAGTAAAACGATTAGGGTAAGGGTGTAGAGCAGCGGTTTTCGATGGTCTTAGGCGACCCCTGGCAAATCGTCAATCGACCCCCAAGGGGGTCGCGACCCACAGGTTGAGAACCCCTGGTGTAGAGAATGGATCTTGTCATTAGAAGGTTATAGCTAAATGTCTAGTACCAATTGAAAAACAGCTTAAAAATTCAATCATGAGTATGCTAATCTGGTGACTTTCTTGCTTATTCTTCCCAGGACCTCAACTTGTGGACGCACTGAAAGCAGAAGGGAACTTTGGTATTTTCGTTGACCTTTTGCAGGCTTCTGGCTATCTAGACCAATTAAACGCTTGTAAGTAGTTAGCGTATATTGATGATCTCATCTCACTTATTAAACCTTTTTTGCTTAATAACCTCTAACCACTTACATCATTACTATGACGCAATTTACTGTATAGAAAAGCTATTTTAAAGCCTATACATTAGGATTCTTGATTGTTTAAAGTCTGCTTTCTCTATCTAAAACCGGAAGCTACCCATTTCACTGTTTTCGCACCAACTGACGCCGCTTTTGGCAAACTTCCGGCTGGAACTGTTGACTCACTCAAGGCAGACGCCAACAAGCTGGCAGACGTCATCGGCTATCACGTGATCCTCAACAGCGCTTTCAATCTCAACAACAATCAGGACAAGGTCTTGACGTCTGCTAACAATCATTCAATCAGAATCAATACCTACTCAGTTGTTCATGTAAGTTTATAAGTAATGTAATAGTATCATCATCTATTAGACTTTCGTAATGCCTTACCTGGGACAGGTGTTATTATGACAATAAATGAACAATATTGGATTTTAAGGATACAGAATAGTTGATATATATGTCTCTTCAATCGAAATACTAGCGTCATCAAAATTATGAAAAACGTGAGGGGAAGCAACCGACTTATGCACACATTTTGTCACAAGTTAACTAGTATTGAAGTTGCATTAACATGATTGTCTCTCTTTCCCTGTCAGTCTATTTCTCTCTCACTCCCTCTGTCAGTCTATTTCTCTCTCACTCCCTCTGTCAGTCTCTCTCTCTCTCTCTCTCTCTTTTCATTTTCTAGAGACCATTGATTTCACCATCTTCTAAAAATTATGTATTAATTAAATATAAAATAAAATAGCTACTATCTCTCTATATATTTGAAGGTTTATCTTCTATTTTCTATTATTAATTTCTTAATTACCAATGATTGATTAATTATTTGGTTGTTTTTTTATTCATGTGTTGTCACCGACACTGAATAGTTGTTCTCAATTTTTACTTGATGCGAAAATGGTAAAGTGTGGAAAAAATATATAAGAATCCACCCAGACAGATGTATTGAGTATATAAGCTATATAAAGATTACTTTTGACTGGGGGCTGTAAAGCTTTGAAATAGAATTCCATAGTATTATAATTACACAATAACTGTTATAAGTTGTTTGTAATTCGTAACTTATGAACAATTACGTAGTATGTACACCGAAAAGAAAGGCCAACTATATTTCTAACCCTAACCCTAGCTCCATTCGTAAAAAAAAAAAATGTTTTTAAACAGAAATAAAACTTATACTTTTTTTACTTACTGACCTAATCCTGTGCACTCCTAGAGAAGCATAGGGCCGCAACCACACCTCTCCACCGAACTCGGTTCTGAGCAGCTTTCTTCATCTGCTACAATGTCATTCCATTATGCACAGATTCTCTGCTGACAGTCATCAGGTGCCCTTATTTATGCGTTTATTATGTTATTCTAGGGCGATGTTTCCCAAACTGCTTTCCTTGGCACCCTAGTGTTCCGCGAGGCCTGAATCAGTGTTCCCTGAACTACTAGAACAATTAACTAGTAGGCCACCACGTGATACATCTCTATAAGTAAAGTGTTCCGCTTAATACTCAGAATGTGCGAAGTGTTCCGCTTAATACTCAGAATGTGCGAAGTGTTCCGTTAAGGAATAAGCTTTGGGAATCACTGACCTAAGGAAATTCTGTGTTTCAGACTCAGACGGCTGAAGGCGTCAACATCACAAAGAAAAATGTCCGCGTTCTGCACGGGATTCTCCACGAGATTAACGGAGTGCTGTCCCCTCCTTTAGGAAACATAATCGAACTTGGAAGCAACAGAAGTGACATCTCGACCTTCGAAAGTCTGGTCGCCCAGGCAAACCTAAGCACGTTCTTCACCAGTAAGTGATGGATGCAGCCTTTCAGGTGTATAAATGTTCAAATATCAAATCAATTAGGTACAGCGTGTCGAGGGCGCTAAGATCTCTTTAATATATATGAAGGGAGGGGAAGATCTCTTTAATATATATGAAGGGAGGGGTTTTCTGGGAGCTGTTTCATATACTGTTTTTAATAATAATGACATTGTCTTCGATTCCGAAGATTAAAGATAACGGCAGTGTTTTACGTGACTACGCAAACCCAGCTGCGACCTATATATTCTTCCGCACCTCGTACAGACAAAGCCATTGTCCACCAGCGGTCAATTTAAGATTTCTTCCCGTCTTCTTCACCTAATTGGGTCTCAGATGTTCCTTAGCCTTTGTGAGAGCTCTCCGGCTTTCTCTATTAGAGCCCCTTTGCTGCCAGCTACTTTCCTCTATGCAAGTAAGGGCAAAATGGCGCCTGAGTTTATCTTTATAGCGCTTACCGAGAGCGGGGGCACCTCTATTACTTCGTCCTCCGTTAAGCTCTCCAAAGAAGATCGCCTTTTGCAAGAGGTCGTCTCCCATTCGGGATAAGTGTCCAACCAAGCACATCTGTTGAATAATAATTATTGCGTCTATACTGTCCACATCGACCTCTATCAGAACATAGTTATTTTGTAATATAGTCCTGCCAGCGTATGCCCATTAGAACATCAGCTCGAGATAGGTAGCTAAACGGTTTCTGTGATACTTAACAGCAATGAAATATTTTCTACAGTTTAGATTGTAAGTATTTCTACATAATAAAACAAATATTAAAAGAATTCTACATTTTAAGGAGTCACTTCTTTTTTGTATTAATTAGAGATTAAAAATACTTTAGGTTTTAAAAAAGACGTTTGGCTAAGGGAATAAGCAAATTTAAAGAAATGTTTTCAATTGCATTTCCACTGTCTCTTACTAGATGATCACTCGACAACTATATTTGTACCGAACAACGATGCCTTCAAGAAGGTCAGTCAACCTGTCTTGGACTACCTCAGTAGCCACCCAAGTGACTTAGCAGGTATGAAACCATAAGATATACAAGTAGAGCATTTCGCTACTTTTGAGGTGCGTGTACTAAATTGTGTGTATAGAATTGAATCTAGTGACACAATATCCACGCCTAAGCTGGATATTCGTTTAGAGATATGCTATATGGTACCACCCACTTTGAAATAGTTTTTTAGTTTTTAGATGTCAATAGCTTAAATCGTATGCCGAGCAAACTGATACACTAATATATACTTATATATATTACTTATACTGACCAATATATACTTATATATTATTTACATAAAGATACTATAAATCGGTTAAAACAAGGCCCGTATAAGACATTGGCCCCAAAACACCCCAATAGAAAGAAAACTGTATGGAGAGCTCCCTGATTTGGAAACCACTGCGCAGATCATCTCATGTATTGGTCTAGTCATCTGAACACTCCAACATAACAATGGGAACTAAGAAGAAGAAGAAGGTTAAAACAAAATTCAAATAAACCAAGGACCTAGATTTTAAAAAAGGTCGCATAAAGCCACTCTGTCTGTCTTGTCTGTCTGTCTGGTAAAAAGGTGTGTACACGTTATTTCTCCCACACCCAGACTCGGATCAAGCTGAAACATCGCACAATTATTCACTGACATAGACAAGACATATATCAATTTTAAAAAGTAACCAAATAGGCAATTAATTACTGATAGCTCAATATTTTGTTTACTAGCAACAAGGGAAACTAATTCATCAGTATTCACAGATATGGCTAAATGTGTTGCGTTTAGTCCCCATAAATAATTGTTAACGCTATTTCTCCCTCACGCATTTTCCAATCAAGTTGATACTTTATACAATTATTTATTGTACCTAACAAAACATGAATGGATAAACAAAAATACAGACAGACAGACAGACAGACAGAGTGAGTTGATCTAAGCTTTGTTACAATGGGGTTGGAGGGTATGCATAAACGAAAAAGGAAATAGAGCCCGATTCCTTGATTGAAGTCATCGCCACAGAAACAGTTCAAGTCTTATAGCAGTCATTGGTTATGATACTCAGTAGAACCAATTTTGGCTACACTTCTTTGTTCAATCACCAACTGATGGTCATGGCTGTCGTCTGCAATAGTGTCACACTACGAAATCTAAGATTAGTTTCGTTTCATTCTTTTGAAATGGGTAAGAAAACTGTTTCCTCCGTGTGTTGTGAAATGTATGCTGATCTCTCTGTTTCAGAGGTGCTCAAATACCACGTGATCAAACAGTACTCTCTGTACAGCATTGGTATGGCCCACAGTTTAAGCCTTCCGTCCGGGGACCAACACAAGGACTACCTGATGATTCTCCAGGAATCAAGTGAGAACACTTTGACCTTCTATAAGTAGTAACCATTTCTAAAAGGAACTCCGAGGGCTTTGGCAATTTTTTTTATATAATATTAGTTTTGATTTACACATTCATTTGATTTTCAATAATAAATTAGTAATCGGGGTATTTTTATGACGGAATTTTTCTGCGCTTTAAATGCAGTCAGATTTTCACCGGGTCACGTGTTATGTTACGTCAGAAGTGATGATTACATACTAAAACTTGGCTTGGCCTACATGTAAATGTATATCTGACTAGATTGTCAAAATCAGCGTATTTTTTTTTTAGGGGTGGGGGGCGAGGTGGTTAGTCAGAGATCAAATTAAAATTAGAGTCTAAATCTAGACAGTTATCGTCTAGCGATTTAAAAAAAAAGTGCTTTAAATGCTAACACTAATGACACTTATAGGGTAATCCTATAAACTAGGTCTAGCAGTCACTGTAAATGTTAAGCGATCTTAATATTTGTGACCTATTACCTATAAAAGAAAATATTCAAGCATAGGTCTAGCATGTTATAACAAGAATCAGTCACGTTATATATTCTCTTTGTCCATTCAGAAAACAGTAAGCACCAGATATTATGTTTTTTTTGTTATAATTGTATCTCCTTATGAAAGTTCCTGAAAGTTTCATCTCCTGTAAGAAAGTTGTACGTCTGCAAGGCTGGGTGAGGGTGTGGATAGCACCTGGAGAAACCTATTCATTGGCCACACCTATAAAAATAAATAAAAAAAACTTTTCATTTATTACTTTTTGTTTATAAGACCAGACCTTTCAACAAGCATGGGCTAAAAACATTTAATATAAAAGATACATTGTAATGAGAACTATGTTTTGGGGGGGGGGGGGAGTGACCCGACAAAATAGCGCGCACAATATAGCGCCGACAAAATAGCGCAAGACAAAATAGCGCAGACTTGTATAAGATGTGTGTAAAAGTACCGGGTTATTAGTAATGTAATGTCCTGGCCATCATTTTGTTGATGTCTTTATCTTTTTCAATATGAATAGATCTGAAAGTAAGCCATATTTGCAGAGAACGAGAGTACTTTAAATTGTATATCATTCCCCTTTTTCACCAATATTTAAAATGCATAACTTGCTAGAACCTTTGAAGTAACCAACGTCATGGTAACATTTTTATCACAAAAAGGCAAAGAAATAACAGCTGTGACGAAACAAGTTCCTTTTAGTATAAAGTGCCTTTTAATTGTGAAGCTTTTTAACATAACATATATACAAGGCCAACATTATCTACACAACAACTTCACTAGATGACTTTCTTCTTCTTGTTTACAATACAATCGTCACTTCCCGCAAGTCACTTAACTCCCACGTACCCAACACTTGACCGTGTGTCACGGTTGACCACACATAGTAACCGTGTCACAACAAAGGCAAAGAACTAACAGCATACGTAGGCTGCAGGTCCAGACAAGATGGACACAATTCTGATGGATCCTGGCGTTGTCTTGAATAAAAAATTGCAGTTACATAACTGGAAGATAAAAATGTAGGCATGTTTGTCAAGATGCTGTTAGCCCTTTCATTTGTTCCACCTACCGATGTAAAAACTGCCTTTGAAGAATTAAATAATGATCGGCCAGATGTTATAGGGAATTCGTATGTGTATTGGGAGGACAACTATATTGGTTGCCAGAGAAAGTTTGCGTGAGTGTGTGTGTGTGTGTGTGTGTGTGTAAATCTGACAAGCATCTTTGCCTGTTTGTAAGTATACTTTGGGAATATAAATAAGTGATATATTTTGAAATTATTCATTTTAGCTTATTATAATTTTTGCTTACTGTTTGCATATTTATGCTTTAAGATTGAAACAAAAAAATATTGGCTCTATTCAGATTTTACGATATCTAAAGTATTTCTTTCAAAATGACTGAAATACATTTTTTCTGCTCTATTTTGTCGGCGCTAGCTGTTCGCGCTATTTTGTCGGCGCTATTTTGTCCACGCTATTTTGTTGGGCTAGTCCGGTGCTAATGCTATCGCACCATCCAAAACCACCCCTTCCCCAAAAAAAGGCAATCCTAGCGCAGTAGTTTTGATAGAAACACATATTTATAATTATACAATCATTCAACGTTTGAAGTCAACTTTGCGGTGTTTAAGGCTTCAAGGTCCTAACTCGAGGAATAGTCATGAGTGGACCCCTTAGGCGTTGAGATAAGATATTCCCCCGAGAACATTCTCCAACTTAGTTTGTGCTAATTGTATCGTTGCTATATATAGAAGCTTTCCATCTTGATTAGATCGTAGATGTCAACAAAGGGCCAAGTCGCATGGCCCTTTATTTCAGACCTATGATTGCGTTCCGAAATTTTTGGGCCATGTATATATGACAAAGATTCATTCATTTATTTCGCGCTTACTAACTGGTTAGTTATCATCAGCCTTTTCATTGAAGCTCACAAAAATATGAACATCTATTTTCAAGGCTTCCAGTAAACATTTTAAAATCATTTCATGACCTAGAGTTTTAAATTACGGTTAATTAAAACTATTTGATTTTTACGATCACATTGATTCTGACTGTTTCACAGATGGAGACCTGAAGGTCAACTCAGCCAAGATCTTGGAGAAAGACATTAGCTCTGTGAACGGAGTTGTCCACATCATCGACACTGTCCTGATCCCACCACGTGTTACTGTCGCCATTGAAGACCAGGGGGTTATAGTTGGTTGATGTAACCTAGGCAACATGGACACCGGAAATAAAAAACTTTACCGGAAACCAAATACGTCATATTTGCTTTCTGTTTGTAACAATAAATCCCTCAATGCATTTCCATTATGTAGGCTACTGTGGACATTGTTGGATAGTTTGCCTTTAATGTAACCAAATGCCATGACTGTAAAATAAAATATTTGGAATATATTTTGTTTTAGTGTATTTACTGACTCGTGAAGAGACTGGATATTTAGGATATAGTGTGAGGGTATGATATATGGGGTCAGGGCTTATTTACCTAAAAAATTTGTTTCAAAAGGCTTGTGGTCAAGTGGAAAAAAAGCTTAAGTTTCGAAACAAGATGCTAGAGGTGAATTTCAAGGAAGATATGGAAGATATAGGTGTTATCGTGTAAAATAGGAACCAATGGTATGAAAAGCGAAGTATGTATAATGAATGCATATATATTTAAACAACTTATTTTAAAAAAGGACAAACACTTAGGTGTCCTCTAAATTAGGAATAAAAGGAAGTTCCTGCTAATCCAGAACATGTTACTTGTTCAGCAGGGGCCACCCAAGAGTTTGTGTGTAACATTAACTCCCTTTTAATTTCTTGTTTTTCTTTTGATTGGTTAAACAAAATAACCCGAAAAAAAATTCATTTCATATAGACAAAGAAAGTATTGGATTGCTGCCTGGTTTAAGGGTAGGCTCTTCGAACTATCTTAATAACAAGAAAGAGCTCGATCTTTGCACACAGTAATTCAATCTTGTAGCAATAATTTCGCCCCGTCCTGCAATGAATATAGACTCATCTCTTGTCTGCTAAAAGTTATAATCTTCATTTGTGCTGCAATGAAATTCAAAAACTTAAAAGCTCTACAGATTGCTGAGCAAAAAAACAACAACATCTGCTTGACCATACTACCACTACTACTACTACTACTAATAATAATAATAATAATAATGCTTGTCTTTGAGTCCGAAGATTAATGAGGAATGCAGTATTTCCCGTGGCTGCGCTGTGACCTACATATTTTGCCACATTCAAGGCAAGCATGACCATTGTTGAACATAATAAAGAGATAAACAGCTAGACAGTTCATGTACTTTTAATACAGAAGAACATGCCATTATGAATGTAAATCAAAGTGGTTTTAAAGTTTAACAAGTACACAGAACAACCATATAAACAGATAATCTACTCTTTAACTTGAACTGTCTGTGTTCCACTCGGTGTTTCCACGCTTTCATACTTTTACCCAATGACAGCGTTGTCGGCCTGTGAGGAACCGGCAAAGGCGTGAATCTCGCAGGGGCCACTAGCATAGTGGTACACGTTGATGAACCCGCAGCGGCCGATGTGGTTGCCGGCGTGGTAGGGGAAGGGAACCGCTCCGTCTCCTGTGCAGTCCATGTCCAGGCTCGTGCCCACCTCCCATCCGTTGGAGAGCACGCCTTTGAACTCAAAGAATCCTTGGTAAGTTTTGGAGCAGTCCATGTCCACGTCGACAACCCAGTAGTGATCGCCGTATCTGTGGGAAGACATATTCAGTAAAGTCATCTGCTGTTATGACGTGACAATCTAACTTAAGGCTAGATTTAACTGTTTGCAATTGCATCTTAAACGCCAGGTTTACATAAAAGATACAAGTCTACCTATCACTAGACTGCGCTGTTTAATGTTTGAAGTCAAGTTTTAAATCTAGATGTCCATATAATGAACATACCTATAATTAATGACACAATTATGCCCTCCATGTTTCTATTTCGCTTTAATGAATTGTGTTGAACAAGTAACCTAAATCAGTAAGCTTTTGTCAGTTGGGGGCTTGTTAACCTTCGCTGGCTACCCACCTAGGAGAAGACGAACTGTCAACCCAAACCTCTGTTCCTATAACCAAAAATAGCTTTAGGAGAAATCAGGGTTAGGGTAATGGTTAGCCGGTAACACTAAGGCAGCATATCAGTTACATCTTTATACCTAGTATTTATGTACCGGTAAAACTTTTAAAACAGCAACATTACGCGACTTTACATATGTCTATGCATACTATAACTAAAAATAATGCTATTAGTATAACAAAAAGAAATTTCTTAAGTGTATAATGAATTATCAAATACAGATGTATTAATCTTATTTAAATGAATTTGTTTCTTATTTCTGTATCTGTATAAATAGATTCGAAGTATTTTAAGTGAATCGGGAAATAGCCAAAAATGGAAAGGGGGAAAGAAAAGTTTAGAAAATCGACATTAACATAGACAGCATATAGCTTCGTGGTCGAAGATGAGCACATTTCTCATTTCTTATGGACTCGAAGATGGCTGTAAAGCCCAATCCTCGCTTTAAAGAGCCGGCAGCATAAGTGGCATGGGTGGATTATGTCAGTTGCAGATATACCTGCTTCTTCTCTCAGCTTTTTGTTGGTTCGGCGCTCTTTCGCCCTGGCCACACTCCTTGCTTCTATCTCTTGACTCCGACACTTCACAGCTTCACACCATGAGGAGCGATCGAGAGCTAGTGCTTACCAGCCATGAATGTTGATATCGCATTCCTTGAAGGAGCTCTTGAGAATGTCTTTATAGCGCTTGTATTAGCCTCCTTGGGAGCGCTTTCCTGCACACAACTCCCCGTACAGAAGTCGCTTGGGAAGGCTAGTTCTATAATGATCTCACGCGAATTACAAGAAAATTGATGCTTTATAATAGCTATTTCGACACGACTAACTTATAGCTTGAGGCCGCTCGAAAGTAAAATAAAACTAATACATGTTTCGGAACATTAAAACCGTAACCAGTGAAACATTCTCTTGTGGAGTATCATGAGAAAAAAAAAACGTCTTCAGTGTTGCACACGTTATCTAGAAGTCCCATAGAAATACCGGGCACAAAGTACCTATTTAAAAGACAAACTATATTGAAAATGACTTATTATAGAAATGACTGCCAGGGGCGGGCCTTAGAATACTGGAGGCCCTACTACGCCCTAGGCGAAACGAACTTAATGGCCCCAAATAGAAAATGTTTTTAAAAAAGCGAAAAAAATAAAATTATGTAATTTATTACAAAACTCGTGTACTTCGACAATAACATTGGGCATTTCTTCTTGAAACTGTCAGGTAGAGTTGAGCCTTTAGCTCTTGGAACTCTTCGCCAGCTAAAGTAATCAAGAGCTCCCTTTCACCGTCCTGAATGAGAACAGTGTACACCGTTCTGTCTGGCGGGGTGCCAGACCGCGTGCACCGGGACCCCTGCCATTTTGCTTTTCTATACCAGGCTAACCGTGCAGGACACGCCATTTATGTAACAGCCCCTTGAGGAACGGCGACTGTATTGTGACAAGGTTGTGGGAGCTTTTTTACAACTCCGCACAGTGCAATGAGGATGCTCTCGCACCCCCATGGGAGTCTTGTTTTGCTACCCTTTAGCCTAATCGTTTCCTCCTACGATCGTTTCCACCCGGGTGCCACTATGAGGCAGGGTAGCATGCCCGGGCAACATTGGGCATACATTTTTTTCTATTTCTTCAAGGCTACCTAGTTTGCCAATGCCTAAGGCCGGCCCTGCGACTGCGCAGATGATTTCGGGTAGAAAAATGTCCTTCAATTGGACAATGTGAACAACCAGAACAAGAATCTCTTTTTCGATTGCTTTAGAGAAACGTACTTTATAGAAACGTACTTTATAGAAACGTACTTTAGAGAAACGTACTTTAGAGAAACGTACTTTAGAGAAACGTACTTAAGAGAAATGTACTTTAGAGAAACGTACTTAAGAGAAATGTACTTTAGAGAAACGTCTTCTGTACTTTCTAGTTCTCAGCTAAGATACTTAAAAGACACTTACGTGTTTAAAGAGTCGTAATATTTCCCATTCGGGTTACTGGACGTCCACTGTGCTGGCGTGCCTTGTGCAGGCTGAAATAAGACATGATGGGTAAGTAACTCTACACTTTAGCGTCATAGATGTTAGATATTTATTCAAGAAACTAATAGAGGACAGATTTAGAATGTTAACGAAACATCCTGAGAAGTAAATATATTGGGAGAATATAGTTTCAAAGAAGGCTACACATTGTCTTTTACATGACCTTATAGTTTGCCAGATGCACATTTAAGAGTTGATCTTTGAATTTTTTTTTTTATTATTAATTTAAAAATTGTTTTATCTTTTTGCGTATTACTGTGTAATTATTTACTTTAAAAAAAAAATGAAATAGTCGCTAGACTCGATACAACTATTCGAGAAATATAAAGCTCTCAAGCTTCATTTCGTCAATATTAAATCCTCGTCCTCCTTTAATTATTTATTCCCTCTCTGTTCCTCTTTTCATCTTAATCCTCACCTCCTGACCTCCCTTCCTCTCTCTCTCTCTCTCTCTCTCTCTCTCTCTTCATCCCACTGTCCAAATGTTCCTCCCCTTTTCTTCTAAAATCTTTTTGTTCACATTTTTCTTTTCTTTATATGTCTCTGTCTCTCTCATTGTCCCTGGGTATCTCTCTCTCTCTCTCTTTCTCGTGCTCTCTTTCTCTTGCTTTCTTTCTCTCTCCTTCTCTTTCTCTCCCTCTTTCTTTCTCTCTCTATATCTCTCACTATCTCTCTATCTATCTCTTTATCTTTTTCTATCCATTTCTGTCTCTTGCTATCTTTCTCTTCTTTCTCTTTTTCTCTTTCTCTCTCTATCTGCTCTTTCAATCTCTCTCTCTCTTCTTTCTATCTCTCTTTCTCCCTCTCCTTCCATCTCTCATTATATTAATTAGCAATACATCAACTATTTAAATCACCTGGGATCCATGCTTTCCTTGGTTGGGCTCGGGTCCAAACCAGTCTAAATAGTTGTCTCCCTGTGACCAAGCGTCGCGCGCTGGGGTCGGCTCCCTTATGCCCAGCACCCTGTGTCTTATTGGTATGACGCAAGCGTTGTGTTCGTAGTCGGGGGTCTCACATGCTGCGAGAGAAATAAAAAAGAACAGAAAATGTATTTGTGACTTTACAGAGAGCACAGGAGACTTGAACGAAGAAAAACACGGTCAACACATAGCTCTTAAAGAATTACAAAACACAGAGAGCTTGATACACAGAAAATATCTTTTTTAAGGCTTATATAAAAGAAGCAAAATATTTATATATATATATAGAAAATAGTTTATAGAATCAATTCCTACTTTATGTTCAAATAAAATTAGATTTGAGCGCATCGAATCAGATCGAATCGGATCAAACAACATTTAGCCACGTGATTCTCCATCTCTTCTATACAAATTACGTAATACAAACAGGCTGTCATGTGACAGGTTTTTTTTTAGTGTTTTATCAATATTTTCACGTGGCTAAATGATGTTTGTTTACGATTGGTGAATGAGGTCCATTCGGCTAGAGAAATAGATTTAGATCTCGATTCAACATCTGTTTTGAAAGGACTATTGCATTCTTGAAAAGACTATCGCGATCGGGAATTTCCTAATGTAAGGCATTATTGGTTCAATTAATGTTCATGAAAATTGTGCGCATAGTCTTCTAAGTCTAGATGTAAAGGCCTATCTTTGGAACACTATTAACAGTAGTAGATCTGGGTTTATAGGCCTACATTCGCTTAATCACGATTCTTTCATTAGTTATTAAGAGAAAAACAAAAGCTCTATAAGTTGTATTTAGGAGGCATTGCCTTTTTTTTTAAAAAAGTATTTTTAATGTTGTTTTTTTTTTTTTGTTTGTTTTAAATACTGTTTGCACTTATCTAACAATAAGTAACTTTTTTGATCAATAATTTCTGTCATTTAAGCTACAACTTCAAAGTAAAAGTGTTACAGATGTATTTACCTTTAGCTCCAGAGAATCGGGACTGGTGGATTCCTCCTCGAATGAACACATCCTGTCCAGGGCTAGTCTGTTTTTGGATAAATATAACAGTCCTGCGCCAATCTGGAGCTGTAGATGCCGTGGGTGTGGTAATGTCCACTTGGGAGCTGGGTGTGATATAGTCTGCAGTCGATGACACGTCCGTTGCCCAGTTGCTATTAGAGTGGTCAGATGTTATGTAGTCAGCTGTTGACTGGTCAGTCAAAGAGCCCGTAAAACTTATTTGAGGTGTGGTATAGACTGCAGTCAAAGAAATGTCACTTGACCAATAGGTATCAGGATTGTTAGTCGTTTTGTAATCACTTGTTGGTTGATCAGTGATAGAGCCAGTAACGCTTATTTGAGGGGTCGAATAGTCTGCAGTCATGGAAACACGACTTGTCCAATTGATATCAAGGTGGTCAGTTGTCCTGTAATCATTACTTGGTTGCTCAGTGATAGAGCCAGTAACGCTTATTTGAGGGGTCGAATAGTCTGCAGTCATGGAAACACGACTTGTCCAATTGATATCAAGGTGGTCAGTTGTCCTGTAATCATTACTTGGTTGCTCAGTTATAGAGCCAGTAACGCTTATTTGAGGAGTGGTATAGCCCGCAGTCAGAGAAACGCTACTTGTCCAGTTGATATCAAAATGGTCAGTTGTTTTGTAATCGGTTGCTGGCTGGTCAGTGATAGAGCCAGTGACGCTTATTTGAGGAGTGATATAGCCCGCTGTCAAAGAAACGCCACTTGTCCAGTTGATATCAAGATGGTCAGTTGTTCTGTAATCACTATTTAGGTGGTCAGTGATAGAACCAATAACGCTAATTTGAGGACTGGTATATCCTGCAGTCAAGGAAACGCCACTTATTGCTGGCTGGTCAGTGATAGCGCCCGAAATGCTAATTTGCAGGGTGGAATAGTCTGTAGACCAGGTATCCCCTGTTGTGCTGACCGTATCAGGATAGAGAGTCGTGGTGGTCGTTAACGTGTCAGTGATATAATCCGTTGAAAATAACATGTCAGTTGTTGACACTGAGCTGGACTCAATGGAAGCTGATAAATCTGTTAAACAATCAGAAACAGTTTAAACCATACTTCAGTACAGGTTTTCGGGAATTTTTTTTTTAACTCATAATGGTGTGATGGTACCTTGTTGAACTTATCTTATTTTCTTGTCCAACCACACAAAGTACTACCATCTTGTCTAACCACACAAAGTACTACCATCTTGTCTAACCACACAAAGTACTACCATCCTGCCTAACCACACAAAGTACTACCATCTTGTCTAACCACACAAAGTACTACTATCTTGTCTAACCACACAAAGTACTACCATCCTGCCTAACCACACAAAGTACTATCATCTTGTCTAACCACACAAAGTACTACTATCTTGTCTAACCACACAAAGTACTAATATACTGTCTATAGTCTAAAGCACTACCATCTGTCACAGTCTTAGTTGACATTGCATGATCTAAAGCTCACGTCATGTTAAGAGTTTAAAAGACACGTGGAATTCCTGATGTAGAAAACAGGAAGTAGAATGAAAAGTTGACTTGGAGTTCAGTCAAGTCAAGTCAGTAAGGTCTTGCTCCCGGTACAGGAAGGTTGGACGTTCCCTCCTGGACTGGTGGATATGTATGCATATAGCATGAGAGTCGAAGGACTAGTCATTGTTGATTAATAATATTTGAGAGTTGATTTCATTATGTGCTTATTGAATATTAAGGTATTATTCGTATTTCAATGGATATCTATAGTTGAAGCTCCTGTGTCACTAGTAGTAATTGTTCTTATTGTTACCCGCTGAGATGCGGACGTGATTTGTTGTTAACGTATTGGATACTTTTGATACCGCTGTTATGCGGATATGATTATTATTTCTTGACTTGTAGCACTAACAAGGAGTGCAGTATATTATTATTATGTTGTAAATAAAATCTTCATGTTGTCTGCTGAACGGACTTGAGTCAGTCGTATAGTGTTTGTCTCGTCACGTGTCTAGAGCACTTCAGGAAGTAAGAACCCAGTATTACACCATTCAATCAGTCTCTGGTATTCGTCATGTCATTCATTGACATTTTTGGTGGCCAGTATGGGGACCGAACCCACGACATTCGCGTTATCAGCACGAACATGTAGCATTCATGAACTCAACTCCAGAAAATAATTCCTATCCATTACTTACAAACGGGCTGGACAACGCACCACGAAACAGTAACATTAGAACTGGAAACACACATGACACTAGTAGTTAGCAAGCTACACATATGGCAGCACAACATACAATTTTGTTTATTATACAATAGGATACAACACCATCACAAAATCATTAAATATCAGTAATATAACTAAACAATGACATTGTTCACATAAGTCAACAACTATAATTATCACACTATTTTACATAACACTAGCACCGTTAAGGACTCATTAGCCAGTACAAGTGTAATTTATTGAATCTGTTGATGCCATATTCTACATATAACTTTGATTGTATTAATACACATGACACTTTAAAAAGTCATATGTGTCCAAATTTTTGAAAATATGTAAATTATTTTTTCATAGTCCATTTGAACAGAACGCATTCATATTGGAACCTGAGTATGTGTACTATTGAATGTTACAGACAACGTTTTCACTTTCCTGAAAGAGAAGAAAATTAAAAACGAAACAGAACTCATAACTAACCTGAATTTATTCAAAGACAGCCATCCCAATCACACCATCGACAGAAGAGACCATCAAATAGCTGCCACCATTAACACTAATTCAAGTAAATTCAAGTACAGCAACAATAAAACCTGCTTTAACTGCGGCATAAAGGGTCACATAAAGAGCCAATGTAGATCAATCAACAGAAGCACTTTCCAGTATCAAAGTGGCACATATCGGGTCAATAAATATGACAACAGAAGAAACAGCAGAGCAACCCAAAGTTACAGCCCTAATGATAGAAGAAGGCAATACAACACCAACAACGATAATTACAACTTCCAGAACTATCAAAGAAGACAGCAATACAATACCAACAACTTTCAGAACAATTACAGACAATCCAGACGTGACGGCCACGAACGAAACAGATACAACAGAAATACTTCAAACAGATGGCAAAGTAACAGCAACAATAGAATCCATAGACGCCCTGGCAGTTACAACTTTATTTACAACATAATAATAATATACTGCACTCCTTGTTAGTGCTACAAGTCAAGAAATAATAATCATATCCGCATAACAGCGGTATCAAAAGTATCCAATACGTTAACAACAAATCACGTCCGCATCTCAGCGGGTAACAATAAGAACAATTACTACTAGTGACACAGGAGCTTCAACTATAGATATCCATTGAAATACGAATAATACCTTAATATTCAATAAGCACATAATGAAATCAACTCTCAAATATTATTAATCAACAATGACTAGTCCTTCGACTCTCATGCTATATGCATACATATCCACCAGTCCAGGAGGAAACGTCCAACCTTCCTGTACCGGGAGCAAGACCTTACTGACTTGACTTGACTGAACTCCAAGTCAACTTTTCATTCTACTTCCTGTTTTCTACATCAGGAATTCCACGTGTCTTTTAAACTCTTAACATGACGTGAGCTTTAGATCATGCAATGTCAACTAAGACTGTGACACCATCATGACTAGCCACACAAATTAATACAATCTTGCCGAACCACAAAAAAGTACTACCATTTTGACTAACCAAACAAATGTAGGCTTACTACCATAATGTCAAATCACACCTACACACGTA
This sequence comes from Biomphalaria glabrata, assembly GCF_947242115.1. Taxonomy (NCBI): domain Eukaryota; kingdom Metazoa; phylum Mollusca; class Gastropoda; family Planorbidae; genus Biomphalaria; species Biomphalaria glabrata. The sequence continues at coordinate 10,337,578 of NC_074718.1, forward strand.
ATACTTGTCTAACCACACAAAGTACTATCGTCTTGTTTAACCAAAGTATTATCAACTTGTCAAACCAGACAAAGTATTATCAACTTGTCAAACCAGACAAACTATTATCAACTTGTCAAACCAGACAAAGTATTATCAACTTGTCAAACCAGACAAACTATTATCAACTTGTCAAACCAGACAAAGTATTATCAACTTGTCAAACCAGACAAACTATTATCAACTTGTCAAACCAGACAAAGTATTATCAACTTGTCAAACCAGACAAACTATTATCAACTTGTCAAACCAGACAAAGTATTATCAACTTGTCAAACCAGACAAACTATTATCAACTTGTCAAACCAGACAAACTATTATCAGCTTGTCAAACCAGACAAACTATTATCAACTTGTCAAACCAGACAAAGTATTATCAGCTTGTCAAACCAGACAAAGTATTATCAACTTGTCAAACCAGACAAAGTATTATCATCTTGTCAAACCAAACAAAGTATTATCAACTTGTCAAACCAGACAAAGTATTATCAACTTGTCAAACTAGACAAAGTATTATCAACTTGTCAAACCAGATAAACTATTATCAACTTGTCAAACCAGACAAAGTATTATCAACTTGTCAAACCAGACAAAGTATTATCAACTTGTCAAACCAGACAAAGTATTATCAACTTGTCAAACCAGACAAAGTATTATCAACTTGTCAAACCAGACAAAGTATTATCAGCTTGTCAAACCAGACAAACTATTATCAACTTGTCAAACCAGACAAAGTATTATCAACTTGTCAAACCAGACAAAGTATTATCAACTTGTCAAACCAGACAAAGTATTATCATCTTGTCAAACCAGACAAAGTATTATCAACTTGTCAAACCAGACAAAGTATTATCAACTTGTCAAACCAGACAAAGTATTATCAACTTGTCAAACCAGACAAAGTATTATCAACTTGTCAAACCAGACAAAGTACTATCATCCTGCTGATCCCCACATAGACCTATGACTATTTCTGATGTTGTTTAAGCATTTCAATGTACACCAACTCAATCTATTTACACTGCAGTATTAATCTTCTTTTTTTCACTAAGGTAACACTCAAATCAATGCCAATCACTCTGTCAAGTCAATCAATCAGTTCATCAGTTCACCGTGTTCAGTTCAATGGATTGACATTAAGATCAATAGTTAAAGAATGGGAGGAGATGGATGAAATCAATCGATGCCAGATTCACTGAATGCTGCCAGAGATCTACTACAGCGCAGTGCAACTTTTTTCCGGCATTAGGGACCATTCAAATTCCCTACATAAGTGTCTCAAGGGTCAGACCATTACAATGGTCGTTGAGTTTCTGTGGCTTGTATGCATTCTGTAGGTAGAGGATTGTGGCTTGTAGGCATTGAATATAGAAGTTTGTTGCTTGTTTCGCACTGCAGGTAAAAGTGTGTGGTTTGTATGCACTGTGTAGGTAGAAGTTTTGTTGCTTGTATGCACTGTAGGTAAAGGTTGGTGACTTTAATGCACTCCTGGGAGTAGTGTTTGGCTTCTATGCCACTGTGAACACACGTTTCGTGGGACCGAATTGCACAGTGTCTCAGCCTGGCTACAGACTGCGATCCGTGGATTTAAAATCCATGCTTTACCACATCTGATAGAGCAGTGTTTCTCAAGCTGTGTGCCTCGGCACACTAGTGTGCCGTCGAAGATTTGCAGGTGTGCCGCGGGTGTTTTCAGAACGCCACAACACGTGCAGTGTTACACAGGTCTGCCTACTATTAAATTTTTATTTTACGTTGCGATGACATCCCAACTTGCAACGACCAGTAATAGTAGTGGAGCGCTCCATTATGACGGAAAGGGCTGATAGCTATTCAGGTTATGAAATAGTACACTATACATATATTATTATAATGACTAAAAGTTGGCCGCCTTAGCAGACGCACAGCAGTTCTTGAATTGGTAACGATAATAATAAGCGATGTGTTTCATGTAAATTTGTTAGATGTATGCTAATAATAACAAATTATCAATAAGCCTTATTCATTGTTATCCATGGAGAAATACATTAGCAAGAATGAAACTGCGAAAGTGTTAAATGAAAAGCAATGAACCAAACGAAGGTACAAAGAAGATTACATCGGATAGGGTTTCATATCTTCGGGGCCTGAAGATGCTCCATTGCCATTCTGTCTGATCTGCAATGCAACTCTATCGAATGAGGCGCTTGTTTCAAGCAAATTAAAGAGATACTTGGAAACAAAATATCCAGCTGTAAAAGCGCAACCGAAGAAATACTTGGAAACATCAACGCCCAACAAAATAAACAAGCTAAAAAACTTACGAAGTCCCTAAAGCTGCCAGAAAAGGGATTGATTGTAAGTTATAAGGTTTCTCAGTTATTAGCAAAACGCAAGAAAGCCCACACAGAGGCTGAATCAGTCATTGGACCAGCTTTAGCAATAGTTGTTGAAACTATCCTTGGACCCAATGCTTCCGAAAAAGTTAAAAAAGTTCCTTTGTCAAATGATACTATCTCGCGCAGAATTGAAGACTTATTGTCAGATTTACAAGATCAAATCTGCGAACACTTTGAAGTTACTGACGATGAAGTGTCTCTGCTGTGGTCTCTTCAAGTTGATGAATCCACTGATGTTAGTGGCAAAGCCCAGCTGCTAGCTTTTATTCGGTTCATAAAGGATGAAAAATGTGTCAACAAATTCTTATTTTGCAAAGACTTACCAAATACGACCAAAGACGAAGATATTTTCAAAGTGGTGAACGAAAACATTTTGCTCTTCAAACTACAGTGGAAAAACTGTGTCAGCGTTTGCACCGATGGCTGTCCTTCCATGCAGGGAAATAGAAAAGGGTTCGTCACTCTTGTGCGTCAAGAAAATCCAAATGTATTAGTTGTTCACTGGATGATCCACAGAGAAGCTCTTGCCTTCAAATCTTTACCGAAAGATTTGATGTCTGTTCTGGATCACTTGATTGAAGTTGTAAACTTCATCAAATCTCGACCGCTTGCATCCCGACTTTTCTCTCAGCTCTGTGAAGCAATGAATTCAGACTACAAATGTCTCCTGTATCACACCAACGTTCGTTGGCTCTCCAGGGGAAAAGTGTTAAAGCGTGTCGTCCAACTCAAGGCCGAGCTGATTTCATTTTTGGAGACTGAAAAAAAAAAGACTTTGGATTTTCTATTATGACGAGATCTGGTGGTTTAAGGCGCGGCGTTCCAGTACCACCTCATCGTGGTCGCCGCGTGAACACTCCGCTCTTTGGGAGTGGCCAAGGGTACTGGTTGCTTGCCGCTGATGAATGAGCAGCCGGCAAGTGTAAAAGGAACTCAAAGGGGTTATGTCCAGCCCCCCCCCCTGTGGGGCCCCGGGGCAACGGTGAGTAAGAGACCTAACGGAATCTCCGAAAAGCGGATAGCGCTGGACACCAACTCGAGGGTTGGTCGGGTTCTCCTGGGACCCGGCTGATTCGCGGGTCTCACTTTGGGCAAAGACTGGACTGACTGGCGCGGCCTTAGCGGGCTGCGTCGGGCGGACCGGTCGGCGCCCACGAGCTAGGCTCTAACTAGCCCGTTCCCTGGCGCGCTAGTGGAGGAATCCGCCGCGACCAATGGCGACTCTGACACTGGGAATATCGAGAAACGCGTGCCACCCCACTCCTGCCTTGCAGGAAACTTATATGCCAATCTGTGGCGGTGATTGCTTGGGCAGGTCTCTGCCTTGCCCTTAGTGGCGACATAAGTATAGGCCATGCACGCTGCTGCATTAGAGCAGTAACTAAGGCCGCCAACGGCCTTAACCATACAACCATGATTGACACAGACACAGTAAAAAGCGGGCACGAGCAGACCCGAACAGGCTCCGTGCGCCGGGTAGTGGGCGTCAGGCCTGGACACGAAAAGTCAGCTACTAGTCGCCCCGCGACCTCGATGAGGGGGAATTTGTCAGGTCGTGAAAAGTCAGCTAAAATTCCTCCACCTAAGTCCTCTTCTCAACGAACACTGCATTCGTACCTCCTTCGGAGGTCCGATTCGAATAAGGTTGATGGAAGTCTGCCACAACCTCCTGCGGACCTAGATACACCGCAGGCAAATACGACTGGAAGCGAAATAGTGACGGGAGCCTCCGGCCCCCAAACAACCCAAATTGACACTAGTGGGATCCAACCCACTCCAGGGACTAAGCCCATAAACACTAGGTCCCTCCTGATCTTACAAATCAACATCTGCGGGGTCATCCCAAAGGTGTTAGAGCTCTCAAAACTCCTCCACGAGAGGGCAATAGACGTGGCTTTACTACAAGAGACACTAACTGGCAAACGCAATGCCAGTATCACCGGTTATACTGCATTTAAGTGCAAATGCACAGACTGCCGGGGGCTCATCACTTATGTACGCAACAATCTGGTTGCTACACAAGTCCCCGGTCCACGAGTGCATGGGCGTACCGACGCCATCACCCTCGAGATACATAAATTAGGGCGCAAACTCACGGTAACTAATCTGTATAACCCCCCCAAGCACGAAATTAGTCTCGAATATGACGGTACCAATATCAATTCTCACAACGTCATCGCAGGAGACTTTAATGCTAAGTCTCAGCAGTGGGGCTATGATTCAACCGACTCATCGGGACATAAAATTCATGAACTTCTAAATAATTCTAATTTGTTCTGTCTGCAAAATAAACATACTCCCCCAACTCTATACCATACCGGAAATGGCAGCCAATCTAGACCAGACCTTACTCTAATCACAGCTAATCTAGAATCACATACTCAGTTTCAAGTCCTAGATGACATTGGAAGTGACCATAGACCCATATTAGTCACAATTGCCCTCTCAGAGGCCAGTGGTGTAACCCCAAAAGCCCCGCGTAGATGGAGTTACACCAAGGCGAACTGGCCAGCCTACGAGGCAGCAGTCAACACTGCCCTTATGAATATTGCAGTGGAGGATAGGGACGTTGACATCATATACGGCGAATTAACAGCAGCTATGTTGGGTGCGGCCAAGAGGTTTGTCCCGCGGACTTATCCTGGCGTAAGGCAGAAACGCGTGTGGTCTCAGGAATTGAATAAGCTGGTCCTGAGACGTAAGCGAGCCCGGAGGCTTGCTGAACGGAAGGGTACCCCTGAAATCCGGCGGGAGTACAATCGGCTCTGTAGAGCCACGAGTGAGCTGGCCCGACGCGTCCGGTCGGACCATTGGAACGCTGCCTGCGCCGGGATGGATCTTCGGGATACCTCGAAAGCCTGGCGTCTTCTGCGAAACCTAGAGGCCAAAGACACAGCGCGAACGGCTGCCCCTCTATTGTCACCCGGAGGGCCGGTCTCGACGGTAACCAAAATGGCCGGCTTGTTGAATCGACATTTTGCTAAAATCAGCAAGCCCGAAAAGAAGTCTGCCATGTCCAAAGCCCTCAACAAAGAACGTAAGAGGCTCGAGAGGGAGCCGGATGAGCCGGAAAGCCAAGCAACGCGCAACGCGCCCTTCTGTCGTGCTGAGCTGGACAGAGCGATAGCTAAGTGCAAAAACCGAAAAGCTCCGGGGCCAGACAAGGTTACCCCCGAGATGGTAAAACACCTTGGGGGCATTGCGAGAGATAAACTCCTGGAGTTTATGAATCGAACCTGGGCAGAGTCCAGACTGCCCGGGGCCTGGAAGAGTGCTGTCATTGTACCAGTCCTTAAGAAGGGAAAAGACGCGACTAACGTGGAGTCCTACAGACCCATTTCACTAACCTCAACCCTTGGCAAAGTCGCTGAGCGAATGGTTAACGAGCGGCTAGTTTGGTGCTTTGAGAGTGCCGGTATCCTGGCGCCAGAACAGGCCAGCTTTAGGGCAGGCTTGAGCCCGATCGACCAGGTCACGACATTCGCACAGGAGGTGGCCGACGGGTTCCAGAGGTCCGAGAGCACATACGCGGTGTTCATAGACCTAAAACAGGCCTACGATCGTGTGTGGAAGCAAGGACTCTATCTTAAGCTAAGAGCTATGGGTGTGCGGGGCAAAATATACAATTGGATACAATCCTTTCTGTCAGGGAGGAGCACACGTACAAAATACCAGCACTCCCTTAGCAAGCCAAAACAACAACTTAATGGCCTGCCTCAGGGCTCCGCCCTGTCCTGTACACTTTTCATAGCCTTTCTTAATGATTTGCCCAGCTCACTACGGTCCAAAAAACTGCTATATGCTGACGATATTGTCCTCTGGTCAACCGGGAAGAAAGCCAACCAAATACAGGCGGCACTTCAAGCAGACCTCCATACCATCTCCTCGTATTGCGACAAATGGCAGATTCAGATAAACGTTGCCAAAACGACCTGGTCCCTGTTCAGCCTAGGAATCGACATCCTTAAGGCTCCATTCGAGCTTCAACTCGGTGGGCTGCGACTCCAGCGTGAAAATACGCCAAAATATCTAGGGGTGACCCTGGATAGAAAACTGTCAATGCTCCAGCACGTCCAGGAAGTTGAACGAAAAGCCTCGGAGAAGTTAGCGTTATTAAGAAAGCTGGCCAGCACAAAGTGGGGTGCTAAAGCTGACATGCTACGCACATTGTATCTAGGGGCAGTCAGATCACAAATCGAATACAGCTATACAGTTCAAGTATATGCTAGTAAAACTGCCCTCGAATCACTCGACCGGGTACAAGCACAGGCTCTACGGTTCATTTGTGGCACCTTTAGGACAAGCCCAACAAACGCTGCTGAAATTTTTACAAACGTGGCACCCTTACATCTTAGGAGGGAGAGGGCAGTACTTACGGCCTACGAGCGCTATAAAAGGGGCGACTCTAGGCTACCCACCTCAATTTTAGTGCGACAGTGGAGAGAGAGGAACCGCATTAAAATGCGATCGTTCCTACACATAGCGGCCAATTTGTCAAATACAGCTGGACTCTCCACTGATAGAATTCCTATTAGAAGAATCAGTACGTGCCCTCCGTGGAGGAGATTGCCGGCCCCACAAATAAACCTGTCCCTGTTAGGGCAAGAGGGAGCCACCAAGAGGCGATTAACACCTGCCATTCTCCAAAATTTGGCATCCATAACTATAAAATCCTACCCATCAGATGCCATATTCTGTTATACCGATGGGTCGGTAATGAGGGACCCCGATAGATCGGGGTATGGGGTCCTTATTGTCTACCCCGACCGGACTGAACCAGATAGGCTCTCTGGTCCATGCGGCTACGCTGCATGCTCCATGGATGCCGAACTGACAGGGATAACTAGGGCGTTCGAGGCCATTAGGGCCCGAATGCTCGAACGCGAGACTAACGCCACTACGGTGGTGTTGGTCACTGACTCTCGCTCCAGTCTCCTAGTTATGGGTGGCGGCGGGGGAGGGTCGCCCGTAATAGAAGAGGCAATCGGCGCCGCAGATAACATCCGCCGAGCTATTGAAGCTGTCGTTTATATGCAGTGGGCGCCTTCACATTGCGGCGTGAAGGGCAATGAAACGGCAGACGCCCTCGCAAGGGAGGGTGCAATGGCAGCCACACACCTCGAAGCACCAAGCACGTACTTACAAGCAACGGCACAAATCCGAGCACTCATTCATGAGAAGTGGTTAAAGTCCTGGGAGGAATCCGACAGAGCACGTGGTGTCTGGCAGCGCATGCGTCACCCAGATCGCGACGATCCATGGTGGCGACTGAGGAGGTCAGAGCAGTCAATAGTTGCGCAGTGCAGGACGGAACACTGTCCTATTGGGGCATACTTTGCCCGGTTCCGCACTAACTTTGACTCCCGATGCCGTCACTGTGGAGAGAGCGTCGAAACAGTGTCGCATGTCTTGTACGAGTGTCCCCAGCTCCGCGAGCTAAGGGGGGACTTGCCTGTGCAGTCACTCGACTTGTATGGTAGCTATGAGGCACTACGCCGGACGGCTAAGTTTCTTGCCAGAGCACTACGGGAGGACTAGTCCTTCCTGCTCTGATTTTTCAATAGGAGTTCATCTCAGGTGGTTTAAGGTGACATTTCTCTCTGATTTATTTGACAAATTAAATTCATTGAATTTAAGTCTTCAAGGACCATCAGAAACCATCATCACTGCATCCTCATAACTGAAGCCATTTAGTGAAAAATTGTCTTTGTGGCAAAGTAAGATCTCGAAAGGAGTCTTCGACTGCTTTCCTACTTACAATGAATGTGCTTCAAATAAAGAAATCACCTCCGAAATTCTGTACACTTTGACACACCTGCATTGCAGCATTACTTTCCAACAGTTGGAAGTAATGAGTATGGATGAGTCAGCTATCTATTTGTAAATAATGAAGCTACAAATCTGACAACTGAAGAAGCAGAGCAGCTCATTGATTTAAAAGAACGATGCAGTTCTTAAGTCAAGTTTTGCCGGGAAAAGCCTGGATGTGTTTTGGATTTCAATCAACAAGTTATATCCTGCAATTAGTTTAAAAGCAATCAAAATAATTCTTCCATTTGCATCTTCATGGTTTTGTGAGTTTGGATTTTCAGCACTGACTGAAATCGAATCTAAGAAAAGAGAGAGACTTCTTACAATAGACGATGAAATGCGAGTTTGTTTGTCGACTCTGGAGCCTCGATTAGATCGCATTTGCTCTCAAAAACAAGCACATCCTTCACATTAAATGTAATACTTAAAAACGAGTAAAATCTTTTTTATTTTTTTATTTTAAAACAACTGTTGCTCTTCGTGGTGTGCCGTGAAATTTTTTGTAGTTTTTTTTACTGTGCCGCCAGACAAAAAAGTTTGAGAAACACTGTGATAGAGTTCCGTTATGTGGTTATCTGTTTATGTTTGTTTACCTTCCGGTGTTAGGGAGTCACGTGTTACAACATGCCTTGCCCTTTCTCTAGATCTGCTTTGATATAGCCCTTTTTTTTGTTTGCCCGAGGGTCGTAGTAATCATAATAACAAAACCCAAAGTGTTACAGGGATCCAATGATTACGCTGCATTGACCTATTGATTACTGGTCTATTGATATGCATATGGAAAAAATACATGTCAAAGGTGAAGACATTAACTTAGATTAATAGAAAGTTTTGGTTGTATTTCGGCTTTACCCAAATTCTGCCAGGTTTCATTTACAATCCTACAAAGCACAATACCAGGCAGAATTTGCAAATCTATTTAGAACACACACACACACACAAAAGAATTATAAATGTATTTAAAATTCTGAAAGAGTCAGCACTAGGACCCAACAATTTTCGAAAAAGCTTACAAGTTAAAAGAAGATTTTGTTATTGATGTTATGGAAATCAATACGAATGCTATTTGAGTCCAACACATTACATAATATAAATGATTATTTTTTTACAGTACTTTCCAAATAACAAGAAAGTTTCTTCTGACATAGCTATGAGGTGAAAATAAAAATAAACAACAAATGTTGATTGTTACCAGGCACTAGGACCACTATGCCGTCCTCAGCAGCGGTCAGTGTCACATTCCCTGAATCGTGGACCACATACTTTGTTTGACAGTCGGTCATGAGATCACAGTACGCACCATCTGTTAGATCTGAAAGATTTATAGACATAACAATTAATGATAGATAGATAGATAGATAGATAGATAGATAGATAGATTGATAGATAGATAGATAGATAGATAGATAGATAGATAGATAGATAGATAGATAGATAGAGATAGATAGATAAATAGATAGATAGATAGATAGATAGATAGATAGATAGATAGAGATAGATAGATAGATAGATAGATAAATAGATAGATAGATAGATAGATAGATAGATAGATAGATAGATAGATAGATAGATAGATAGATAGATAGATAGATAGATAGAATTACAATAAGGCTTGTCTTCGAGTCCAAAGATCGGTGAGGAATGCAATATTTCCCGTGGCAGCGCAGTCCCAGCTGTGACCTACATATTTTGCCACATCCAGGGCAATAACGGATTGCGCCCTGCTAGCTCACAATGAACATGACCTCCAGAACGCGGTAAACGAATTTGCATACGCTGCCGCCTCTTTCGGTCTATCTATAAACCTCTGGAAAACAGAAGTCATGTTCCAGAAGTCGCCCAATAAAACATACTCAGCCCCAATGATCACCGTAAACGGACAGCCCCTTAATGTGGTAGACCATTTCACATATCTAGATAGAATTTATATATAATGATATAATGCCAATAAAACAGACTCTAATATATATTTGCCAAGACAGGATAGGTGAGAGACAGTGGAATGAGCTTCTGTGGTGCCCCAAAGAGTCAAGAGACTAAGTGAATGAACAATACATTTTGACCAGATGTGTGGGCACCTCTATGTCATCCCAGACCATTATGACCACACGCCTAATCCTTGATTATAAAGAACATTTACACACACACACACACAAATGTCCTTACACACACACACACACACACAAATGTAATTACTTGTCAATATAGTTTCCGTTGATGTGACGTCATCGCTGGTCATCCAAAACAAAGTGTTATCACCTCGCATGAAGGAGACTGTGTTAGCCGTGGCCTGGCAGTCAGTAAGTGGTGAACCTTTGACCAGGTTACTATACTTGACAATATTTCTTATGGCCTCCCACCTAGAGATGACATGCGTTATAATCGGCTGAATAAAAAATAAAACAAAATGTTCATTGGTCAGTTTAACCATAGAATATATATGTATACAGGACTGCCAACTGTGCGCACCACGCCTATATTATTCAATTAAATAAGTCCCGTACACCGAGGCGTCCTTGGTTGCAGGGTAGTGTTAGTAGAATGACTTCCGGTGAATTAGTTTATTATATAAAGAAACCATCAATTTTACACCAAATGATGAATGGAAAATCAGTTGTTTGTTTACCTTAGAGATCTAATCATAATAAGCCAGATTTTACAACATATGATGATGGTGATGAAATTTTAATACTACTTATTATAGATTTATATTCTAACATTATTAATATTATGAAGTAGGCCCTAATTTGTGTATCCTTTTATAAGCAACATAAGCCATATTTAAATTAACAAATATCTACATGCTTTTGATCTCCTGATAAATTAAAATAAATACAGCTTAAAGGGTAATAAATAATTCTTTTTAGGACGTAATCATCTTCTTTTTTGAAGTAACTTTTGTATTATAAAACATAATCACTATAATCATAATCACTTCATTTTCAAATCTTCTGTTTTCTAAGTCCCTTTATACGCATTGCTCATGCCACCAATCCTTTAAAAATTATCCAATACACACAATCATACACTCCACAATAATTCTCTGTTTTCTCACATAGCCACAACATTGGCTAATTTATGTTTAGAAGAATGGGGTGTTATTTGGGATTTTATTTAGTTAAAAAAATAATAATTTGCAGAGCCAAAAGTTTTAGGCATATTTTTCATTTAGTCATAAATATATTATTTCTTTTCATTTTTAATGGTTAATTCTCTATTAAAATATATATAATGCATACTTTCTGTAAACAAAACTCAAAATAAATTTAAAAAATAGGTATAGGTGTAAATAAAAGTTGGTAAGGTATATAAGTAAAAAATGACACTCTAGAAAATGTTTTGACTCTTCCGTTTATCGCTTGTTCAACTCATACTAATTAGTATACAATGTAAAAAGTAATTGTCAATTGTGATGAAAAGAGAATAAAATATATATTATCCAAGCTGGCATCATAATTCAAACATCGTGAATGTTGTAAAATAAGTTTCTACCGGAAGTACCTCATCTCACATTTTGGTGTTGAACGAAACTTATGCTTAGTTACCCTTAGTGTTGGCAGTCCTGTATATATATAGTCTATGGTTTAACCTAGGTTAGGATAATAAATAGAATACGCATCCTCTATATGGGAACCATCAACTCAAGAAAACATTAAGAAACTGGAACAGACACAAAATAGAGCAGCGAGATTCATAACAAACGAATATTCACATTTGACTAGAGTAACACCTTTAATAAAATCACTTAATTTAGAAAGCCTCCAGCTGTGGTGTAGCATCCATGGCGCGAAGGGGTTCAATGAGCCCTGGCCCACGACCATTAGGAGCCCTTTGCGCTTAGGCCCATGACTCTTGACTAGTTGAGAACTTGGGGATGACACCAAAGTGAAAAAATAAATGCACTGGTGTAAAAACCGATTTAAAAAAAATAGAATTTAAAAAACTCCCTCAAAATATCCTGAACTATGTCCCCATATTTGTATAAACTTCAAAGCCAGTGTTTTAAGCTTTAATGTAAGGATTTGCTTTCCATTAGGTATTGTACATTGTAATAATGGGTAGCCGTAATCGTGCGTTGGAGGGGGGACAATCGTGTCCATATCGTCCCATTTGTTTTTTTCCCTTGGGGGGGGGGGGGAGAAATGGGGAGAGTTTGGTTAAGAAAAAGGGATAGTCCTGATTGTCACTAATTAAAATTTCTATACAAATACAAGTTATTCAATTTTCTTAAAGCTTAATATGTTGTTTTTTTGTTTTGTATTTAAAATATTTAAAATCAACATTTTATTTTGCTATGTAGCGTTTACTTTTTTTTCCAAACAAAATATGTTTGGCCTCAATCTTGGGTTGGCGACAAGTTAACAATTGTAACCGGTGCAGTCTGTCAACTTGTGGAGGTTTCTCTACTTGTTGTCATAGTAGATATAATTCCTTTCAACCTGTATACAATGGCGTGGGACCTAATGACTGAGTGATGTACAGTAAAGGGGAAAGTAAAGGCGGTTGGTCGCTGTGCTGACCACATGACGCCCTTATTAATTGTTGGCCTCACTTCGGAGGAGATTTTTTTTAAAAAGGATCAACTAGGGTAGCCCAATGTAAGTAGTATCCACTAACTGTTATTCGCCTATCTAGTTCATCCCTGCCAAAATATTCAGATTTAGATGAGTTAGGTAAAGTAGACGTATCAGTACTACCTGGCCAGTTATTTGCAACTGTTTCACAATAACACCCCAAATATGTACGTACAAACGCACAAAGAGCCTTCAACTGCAGGGCCGGCTTTACGAATTGTGGGACCCGATTTAATGGATGCTTGCAAGGCCCCTCTTCTAAATTGTTTTACAATAACAACTGTTACTATTAATTAGATCATTATCTGTATGAATATTATACACATGCATAGGAAGCAATCTAGTGGATCAATTAAAGTTCCGTCAATCTTACGATACACCAGATCAAATCATTGAAATCCTACATCTTGACTTCTGACAAAATACATGACTGATAGTAATACATCTATGGTACGACTGCGTAACCTTGCCTGGAGCGGGGCCCAATTTGGAGCACTCATTAAAGTTGGCATAAGGCTGGCCCTGTTAAATTGATAAGACTTTCTTGGTTTAAACTGCTCTGCTGTCAGTTGAGATTACTTTTATTCACAATTAGCTGTCATGTACGTCTGTTTTTTTGCCCAAGTGTTTTGCCCCAAGCATAATTTTGTGATAATGCAAAGAAAAAGGTTTTGTAAACATACTTATTTTTTTTTTAATGTAAGGATATTTTATTAAAGTGTAATTAAAATCGGATATAATTTGAGGTATCGTTGTTTAAATCTACCTGTGCTCACAGACCCAACCGTTACCACAAGTTCCGTCCGCGTGTGGCAACACGTCCAGTATATGCTCATTGCTGTCAGCGGGTGGTCCGGCCTCGGTGTCTTGGAAAAAGTAACTGGACATGACTCTCTGAGTACCATAGCCAGCAGCCAAAGTGAAGGCTTGCGCACGTTTGTAGAGTGATGGAGTCTGTCATGAAAGAAATATTTTTGGTTCACTTTTAACAAATTTAATCAAGCTATGGGCTTCTAAATGATACCTTTTGAGAACTTTAACAAATGCCACAGTTCAATGAGTCTAAATTTGAATAAGGAAAGAGTCAAATTATTTTCTTCTTTTATAAACACTTGCGACGATAATAACACAGAGTCCCGCTACAACGATGTATTTATTTCAAGAAAAACTTTTTAAAATGTTGAAGAGTAAAATATTTAGTGTATTTGTATCAATTTTTTTAGATCAGTCATGTAATTAGATTTTTTTAATTGGTGTAGACTAAAACAATATATCTGTGCGATTACAAATATTTTTACTAATGGTTTTTGTTTAGCAATATTTCATGCTTTTAGCTATCTTTTAGTGATCCTATCACTCGTCAAGGCCAGTTTGGGAAATAGGGGGAAAGGGGGGGGGGTATCTGGTTGAATGTTTCCGTGATCGCTTTTTAAATGCATTAAAACAAAAGTTGTACGACGTGAATAAAAACTTGGGGCTCAATCCTCCTTCATATTATACCAATACATTTGTCAAGTATCATTTCTTTCCTTTGTTCATAGCAACAACCATTTTTTTACCAATAGTTAATTAATTAATTATTTAACTTTTTTAAAAAAATATTTTGTCAGATACAAGAAATAATTTTGCGAAATTTCAACTTGATTCGAGATTGGGTGTGGGAGAAATTAAAAGTACAAATTTTTTCACCACGCAGACAACGTGATATAAGCTTTGTAAAAAATTAAGTTGTTTTTTTTTATATATAATTTTGCACAGCATTGCTGGTCGGTCCTGCTGCACACTATTTTGACAGTGTATTGACCTTATAGTTGAGTACTATGGAGCCAGGCCTCTCGCGTCCTCTTTGTGTGTCATGGTTGTCTATGAAGAGAAGAGCACTATGTTCTCTCAACAGGGTCTGAAACACGCCGCAGAGTTTTGAGTAGTCTACCTTGGTCAGTGCCTCACCAATCATCTCGCTGTATCGGAATTCTGAAATTAAATTTGACAAGTGACATATTTTCTCATAAAAGATATTGGTTAGTTTAGCTTTAGACACATCATGGCCAATTTTAATACAATGTGCATGCGTTAAGGACGTTTTCAGCATTCTCTAGGGACACGCCAAAGCGGCGATAGGATACTGATTTAAAAACACGGTTAAAATGACAATTTGTAGAGCACCACTACGAGGGGGGCTAGAAGTAATAATTTAAAGGAACGAATATTCAGTTGAGAGTGATGAACAGAGTAAAAGAATTTAATTGTGGGCCCCGCACTTTTATATGACCCACACTTTCATAGGATCCGCGCTTATTCTAGGTGTATAAATTATTAAATTAAACCATATTATAATTGAAAACAGATTTCCCGCGTCCTCCTGTCGATTTACCAGAAGTTCCTGGAAATCTCCCGAAATTATAAAATATACGAAAAAGTCCTTAAAATATATGGAAATATATAGACAAAAATTGTCATTTTGGGGTGTCATTCAATATGGAAAACGCTAATCCTACGCGCGAAAAAAAACGCCATTATCACGTAATTGTAGAATCTGGTAAAAGAGGCTTTTCGCGCCTCAAACAAATGAAGAGTTACTTAAGGTGAACAATTCTCGTAGATAGATTGAAACCTTTTGTAATTCTTGCTATTGAGCGTGATCTATGTAGGAAACGGAATTACTATGATATTACTGCATGACTTTGCTAGACGCAAGGCTCGTTAAGAAATTCTGTACGTAGTAAAAAATGAATAAAATGCATAGACGAATTTATTTTCTAATACAAACTCTTACATTTTCTTACCCAAACTTGGCCCCGCGAAATCCGTTTCGCATAGAGCCCCACAATTGTTAAGTCCGGCGCTGCTATTGAATGTTTGTAAAATTTTTATTTGTAAAATGTTTTACATGTTTCGGATGTTCCTTCAGAGTTAAAGATAGTTTACTTCCTAGTCCAAACCCCCCCCCCCCCCCCCTTTCTTGTTTTTTCGTATGGTGACTAGCCGCAGAAATAAGAGAGTGATCTTTCCTTTACTTCTTGCTCGTCAAAATTCTTGAAGGAAGAAGAGAATTATATATATAGATTACCCTATGCTGTTTGAATTACATAAAGTAAATTCATTTTGTTTTAACAAAACTGGCCTGTAACTAGTCCAAGGTCATAATATTCATCCGATGAGATGGCATCTGGTATTGTATTCACAACTTCATTAATAAACGCTGGCCTTCCTCCAGGGAGAACGTCCTTGACCTATTTTTTACGTAGAAGAGCATGCCATTAAAAAGGAAATTAAAAAAAAAAAGGGGGGGGGGGAAGCAATAATTAAACACATATGTACATTTCTAGAACAATGGAACATTTTCACACTACATGTCTATTCCAGTCATTTTTTTTTTTGGTATTACACTTTAATGTTGACACTTTAGAGTTTTAGCTTCCAGCTTTTCTAACTTTAAAATGTGTAACAGTCAAACTAAAGTTTTCCCCCTTTTGGCCAACGAGCTAGCATTTCTTTTCTCAGCGATATACATCAGCTGTTTAACTTCTATAAACAACGTAAGAGCCATTTTTAAGAACAGCGTCCAGGTTCCTCCATGAAGTTCTGACTAGAATAGAGGTGTTGTAGATATAGTCATGAAAACCAGAATTTATTTATGCAAAGTAAATGTATACCTTTCAGACCTTGTGGCCTAAAGCTTATCAAAGATAACAAATAGAAAACGACCAACCGCCTTTAATTCTCCAGCAAAAGAAGTCAGATCCCCAATAGACTCAGGGAAACTTCAGGGGCGTATGAAAAGTCTCGAATCAAATCCCAGTCTCCTCAGGTTAGGAAGCCAAGCACTTTACCACGCCACTTTATCTGTGTCCATCCACTTTATCTGTGTCCATCCACTTTATCTGTGTCCATCTTGAGAATTTCCGACACTATGCTTTATGAACCAACGAGTCTAGGTCTCTCAAAGATTTAATTTCAGCATACCCAAACGCTCCTTCACTCTCTCAAAATATAAAACCAATGTCATCAAACAAAAAAAAATATATTTAAATAAATAGGAGGCGCGGTGGCTGAGCGATAAGGCGCTTGGGTTCCGAAACGGCGGTTCCGGGTTCGAATCCTGGTGAAGACAGGAAGCCTCTGAGTCCATCCAGTTCTAATGAATACCTGACATTAGTTGAGGAAAAGTAAAGGCAGTTGGTCATTTTGCTGGCCACATGACACCCTCGTTAGCCGTGGACCACAGAAACAGATGACCTTTACATCATTGCTATATAGATCACTAGGTCTGAAGAGGTAAATTTGCTTTGCTTTGCTATAACGCATACAATCGACACATTAAAAACTGGAATTACACTCACTATTACATACGATGTCATATGTCAGCTCTAATGGGTACCAGATATTAGTTGGAGGAAAGTAAAGGTGGTAGGTCGTTGCGGTGACCACATGACACCCTCGTTAACCGTTAACGGGAATTACACTATTACATACGTTGTCATAAATGTATTTCAGATCCGCTGGGTGTATATGTTTGGCAGCATCCACCCGGAATCCGACAGATCCATGATCCACCAGGCGATCCAGAAGACCCACTATCTTGGATCTGACGTAATCTTGGGACTGGTCGAGGTCTGGCAGGTTCAGCAGCTGGCAGTGACGTAGGTCATCACTTGTACTGGTGTTACTGATCTGGTTGCTAGGTTCAGAGCAGTCGTTGCTAAGGAAAACAAGTTGAATATAGGATCTAGTTTATGAATAAATATTTATAAAACAACCAAAAGCAGTTGTTCTTTAACTTCTATATCATCTGTGATATCTCGAAGGATTTGAGATATTGCCGACGTCATAAAGTGACCCAGCTCGACCGCCTCATGCCATGAGCCCAAAAATATGTTTTTAATTTAGTTTCGAACTCTGTTTGGACTGCTTCTAACAAAAAAAAAAAAAATCATATTTTTATCCCAAAGTTCCGCAACCTTGTTACAATATGTTACCCAGTAGCTTCTCTCCCATAGCAATAAAAGAGCATTTTTTTACAGGTAATCAATCTGTTTTCTGTTTATCTTACTATTTTTTTAAAGACAAATTCTCAAAATGCAAGACCTATGATGAGTCTGATTATAAAAAAAGGCGATCCTAAAGTTATGGTTTTCCATCACTTGGGGTGCTCAACCCTATTTTGGGGGTCCCTGCATGTGGGGGCTTGGGTGGATTTTCAAATTTTCCCCATCCTTCACCCACTCTAGTTACGCCTCTGGTGGTATTTTAAGTAGTTCTATCCGCAAATTTGACTAGAGTAACACCTTTAGTAAAATCACCAAATTTAAAAAGCTTTCAGAAGACTTACAAGTAAATTAGCAATTATACAAAAAAATTAAAACATAATCTTCAAATACAAAAACGAAACCCAATAAAGTATTCAGAAAGATAAAGGCACATTCCTTGTTCCATATGCTAAGACAAATTTGTACAAATGCTTCTTCCTTCCTAGGGCTATTAGAGCATGTAATGGGTTACCTGAATCAGCCAAGAAAACCAATGACTTGGCAGAACCTAAGTCATTAATTTAATTAATATGCATGATTAGATTGACCTAGGCCCGGGGTCGGCAACCTGCGGCTCGCGAGCCACATGCGGCTCTTTGGATGTGAAGCTGCGGCTCTTTAGTTCCATACGCAAATATTATTTATTTTATTGAAACATTTTTCAAAATAGTTCTGAATCGTTTAACGAAGAATATGCATCGAATCTATCTTTTAGCCTTATATCACCCCCACTACACGCGTCGTCAGTGTCGTCAGTCGTCGGAAGCTCTCAAATGACGCCGTCGTCGGGTGTTTCTATGTAAGTTTTAATTCTCTTTCGACGCAAGACGAAAAGGCATCTTCACTACGTGCTTTGGCTGTGACGTATAGTTTGTTGTTTCAAGTAAGTGAGTTAGAAGCGAATGATCTTCTCAAAGTTAGAAGCAATCTACATGTTATGCTAATCTGGCAAGCTTTGCGATACCAATAGAAATTGCACAAAAAGGCAAACCATTTTCAAATGGTGACTATATCAAAGACTGCTTCCTACGTGCGTCTGAAGAACTGTTTCGTGATTTTAAAAAAAAACAACAGAAACCTTGAAAAAAAAATCACAGATATGCCGCTATCCGCTAAAACAGTACAAGATAGAATAGCTAAAATATCTTCAAAAATAACATATTTGCAGGTGGAAGATATTCAACTTTCTTCTGCCTTATCACTTGCTAGTCTTACGACAGAAAAGGCACGGCACAAGTTACCCATTTTATCAGGTAAATGTCTTACCAAGGTCCAAAAGAAGATCTTCCAGGATTGCTACTCTCATGACAAACTAGAGGGGAAGATAGAGCGAATGCCGTGCAAAAATGCCTTGAAGACAATAAGATCAAGTTAAATAAAATCGTTTAAACAGCATGGAGCCAGAAGTATGACAGGAAAAATTAAGGAGCAACAACGATTCTTCGAGCCAAATAAACCACCGAATTCTTACATTTCACATACACCAAGAAGCGCTTTGTGCCCAAACATTTATGGCCGAAATAGTTCAGGTTATACATTGGATAATCAAGATTGTAAACATCATCTTATCAAAAACACTCTACGATCGTCAGTTTAAAGAACTCTTTAACGAGATGGAGACACAGTATTCCGACATCCTTTTTTACAATGAAGTGCGATGGCTTGAAACGTTTTGCTTTGTGCTTGAATGAAATAAATACATTCCTAAATGAAACAAGCATTAATCACCCTGAATTAAAGAACGACAAATGGTTGCAAAAATTGTTCTTTACGGTGGATATAACAGCGAAAGGAAATGAGCCATATCTAAAACTGCAAGTAAAGTAAAACTTATCCTGTATTGGTAGAAGAATTAGTTTATTTTGAAGAAAATTTTATTCTTTTTGCAGAAGATATGCAGTTACTTCATTTTAAATGTCTAAAGCAGTATCACGATAAAATTACTTCAGCACAGTTTTTAAAAAATCAAAGATGAATTTCTTGACACATTTGAGCAGTTCAACAATACGTGAAGAGTGGTCGAGAGGCCAAGTGCGCTTGAACTTGGCTTGGCTTGGCTACCTAGAAGGGGGCTCGAGGTTCGACACCCGACTCGGGCAGAGTTGTGTTTACTGAGCGCCTAAAGGCAGCACGGAAAACCAACTCCTAGATACCCCCCCCCCCACTGGTCCACAAATTGAGCGCTCTGAGCATGCTATAAGCATGAGAGTAGCGCTATATAAAAGCTATAATAATAATTCCTAATATATCCCCTCAACATAAATCTTAACGAAATCCAGATTGAGAGCCATTTGAAATTCAATTGATCGATTTAAAAAGTAAAGCTTTGTGGAGTGGAAAATTTAGTGAAAAAGCAAGTTGAAAAAGTTGGTGGTCCAGAAATGTATGTATGTTACGCAACAAATGTGACAACTTTTCGAGTTGAGGCACTTAATCGACTCATGGAAGTCATCCAGAATGCTACAGTGAGGTGAATTTGGCATTTGAAGTACTGACTATCTTCGGATCGACATATTCGTTAGAGCAAGTGTTATTTATATTCATATATAAATATAAGTACAGTAAAAAGTCAACTAACAAATGAAAATTTAGAGTCGTGTTTGAAACTAAAAACAAGTCATGAGCCAGATGTATCCAAACTTTCTAAAACCTTGCAAAGCCAACCTCCCATTGAATTTGTTTGCTCAATTGTTTGTTCTTGAAGTACAAGCTAGTATTGTAAGTAAATGTTTAACTGCTTTAGTTGTTACCGAAAGAAAAAAAATTTAATAAAACCATATATATATATATTATCTAATTTGGTGTGAAAAACACGTATATATGAATTAATATATTCGTTTTTTTTAAATTAAAAAAATAATTGTGTGAGTACTATTTATTGTTGGCAAGAAAAAATTTGTGGCTCTTTAAGAACTTTAAAATTTGGTAAATTGTAATATTTGGCTCTTTCGACTCAAAAGGTTGCCGACCCCTGACCTAGGCACACCGGTATGACGTAATCATCTTTTTTTTTTTTTTTTTTTTGAAGTAACGTCTTTATTTCATAAGATAAGTAGTTAAGAAGTATATTTTATTGGTTGAGGATTTTTTAAAATTATAAACTAAACAATGTCAAGGACAATAAAAAAAAACAACTTGCCAACAAAATAAATAATGTACAAACGACAGAGCTCAGAACATTGGATGCTACAGTGCTTAGAAATGTACAAAAACCTATCCTAGAGCATTTTAACAAAAAACACCTAGCTTGTCAACACTTTTTTTTTCTGTACACCGGATACACCAAACAGTTAGCATTTATAGTTTTACCGCCGTATGAGAAAATCTCTTAGAGTGATCTGAGACTGTTCTTAAATGTTACATGTTTCTCTTGTGTAATTAAAAAAAATGTGTCTCATTGGTTGACAACTTTTGTCAACTATTTTTTGTCAACTTTTATCAACTTTTGTCAATTTTTGTCAACTTTTTTTTAACTTTTCTCAATTTTTTGTTAACTAACTTTTGTCAACTAATTTTTGTCAATTTTTGTCAACTTTTATCAACTTTTTGTCAACTTCTTGTCAACTTCTTGTCAACTTTTTTGTTAACTTTTTTGTCAACTTTTTTTGGGGGGTCAACTTTTGCGCCTATTGACAAGACAAAATGAATTGGACCAAACGTCAACTTACTGTGTGTGGAAGTGTGTCACGTTGTACGGTACTGCTGGGTAGTAGAGTCCTGTGCCGTTGAAAAAACTTCCAGCTACGCCAAGACCAACATCTCCCCTTGCCATGTGGTTCAGTACTACGTCATTGATGATTCTGAACAACAAACACAAACACAAACACAAGAATAAAAAGGTATTTACTTCTGCGCTGGAGACTCTGAAGAATGAATTTTTCAAGCTCAGATTACAAGGAAACGCTTGCAGTGCACTGCAAAGCCTCCTAGAAGCCTAAAAAGGGGGGTGGTGCAAACGTAAACCTTTTTATGTAAAGGGGTGGAGGGCAGCACTAGTAAATAATATTTTAGAAAAAAAAACAACGAAGAATACCTTGCATACTTTTGGGCAGATGATGTAGCGGTCATCTGTTTCTTTAAGCCAACGCTTATTGCGCAGGGTTTTATTAGGCCAGCACTATCACCAACATCTTTTACTTTCCCCAACTAAGGTTAGGTACCCATTTAGAGTTGGGTGGATTCAGAGACGTCTTTAAAATCTCGAAAATAAAGATCCCAGTCTTCATCGAGATTCGAACCATGGACCTATTGGTTTGGAAGCCAAGCGCTTTACCACCAAGCCACCACAACCCCATGTTACTACTGTCTTTATAAATACTAATAAAATTTTATTTTAAAACATTGTTACTAAATTTAGTTTTGTTCATTCAAGAAATTAAACATTTGGGTTAAGGGTTATGGTTCGAGAATAAGGCCGGCATTTAAAAGAAAATGAAAAGTTTTTAAGATGCGACGCTTTTAGGCCGTTACCTGACTCCAAAATTGTTACAGGTCCTGACCATACTTGCAAACTGATCTTCAGTACCTGACCTTGTAGATATTTTATAGCTGACAGGTTGGTACCTCTCCCACCATGGTCTTGTAACTTCATACTTGTTTTCTGTGACCACAGATGTCTGCAGATAGATAGATAGATAGTACAGGCATTCTTCTGAAAAAAATATTAGTTCTAATCATTCTATAGAATGCCAATTTGTTTAATTTACTGTTCACATAAAAATGTTTTCACTTAAGTTCTTTCAGGCGTGAAAAATCATGAATGTTAAATGGCAAGACAATATAACAGACATTGAAGTCCTCCGAAGAGCGGATCTGCAAAGTATTCAGAGAGCCTGCAGACAGATGCAGTCTGTCTTCAAAAAGGAAGACTCCCGCATCCCTAAAAGACGCCTTTATGGCCAGCTAATAGGGTGAAATCGAGCAGGAGGTGGACAAAGATAATGCTTCATGGACACCCGCAAAGAGTATCTGAAAGCGTTCAGCATTGGCTTACCACCTGGAGACAGAAGCACATAACAGATCATCGTGGCGCAGCGCTAAAAGAAACTTGCACACATTAAAGTGGACAAGAAAACAGCTGACAGAAGAAAGGCGTCAGAGAAAAATTGCAACAGAGTCAAGCTCCATCTGGAATAACCACAATGGACGAACTATATATACATCCATGAAGTATATTGGATATTGTTGTAACCCTGCCTTGCAACAGTGCTTGTTGTGCTCTGTTGAATCAGAACAGGAGGATGCTAGGATAGAGGAAGTGCTCAGGAAGAGTCTGTTGTTGGGGAACTAAGGTGCCGTCCTTTGTGCTGCCTGAAGACTGTATTGGGGACCTGGAGTGAAGCGGGAAAAGCTGTATTTTGTCCGTATTCAGGTTGCTGGTGAAAGGACTGGTATAATAATTAGTAACAAGACTTTTTCAATGCAGAAGGCTGTAATGTGTTTGTCCTGTTAAATAAACACATCTATTCACTATAGAACTCGTTGAGTTGTCTGCCTTAGATTTACAACAATATTATCTATATATTATGTATTCGACTCATTTCTTTCATGCCATGTTCTATTTGTTCAGCATGTTTCTGTTTAATATAGTCCGAACATTAAACAAGCAAAGTTCTAAAATAGCATTTCACTATTACATTATAGTTATGTTAAGAACAGTTTTTCATAAAACCAGGATTTGTTGATCAAAGACTGCACACTCAAGTCAGAAAATTCAAACCATGGCACATAGAGACCTACCTACACAGCACAGTTGCCTGCCTGGGCACATAGAGACCTGCCTGTACGGCACAGTAGCCTGCCTGGGCACATAGAGACCTGCCTGTACGGCACAGTAGCCTGCCTGGGCACATAGAGACCTACTGGTACGGCACAGTAGCCTGCCTGGGCACATAGAGACCTACCTACACAGCACAGTAGCCTGCCTGGGCACATAGAGACCTGCCTGTACGGCACAGTAGCCTTCCTGGGCACATAGAGACCTACTGGTACGGCACAGTAGCCTGCCTGGGCACATAGAGACCTACCTGTACGGCACAGTAGCCTGCCTGGGCACATAGAGACCTGCCTGTACAGCACAGTAGCCTGCCTGGGCACATAGAGACCTACTGGTACGGCACAGTAGCCTGCCTGGGCACATAGAGACCTACCTGTACGGCACAGTAGCCTGCCTGGGCACATAGAGACCTACTGGTACGGCACAGTAGCCTGCCTGGGCACATAGAGACCTACCTGTACGGCACAGTAGCCTGCCTGGGCACATAGAGACCTACCTGTACGGCACAGTAGCCTGCCTGGGCCAGGAATTCACATTCTTTCTCTATGTCCGTCCACTTCCACTCGAACAAGTGCACTACGATGCTGGTGTTGCCAACACAATGCAGGTCTGTGAAGTCGGAGAGCGCACCACCGACTATAAAAAATAAAAACAACAGCAAATTTTAAATTAATGCTGCGACCCTCCAGTCTACTGTAATATGAATGGCAATGTTTTCGATTCTGATGAATAGGAATAATAAGGTTTGTCTTCGAGTCTGAAGATGAATGAATAAAGATACTCTCCTGAATAATGCCACACCAAAGTTTTATGGCCACAAACCACCCAGCGACATATAGATCTAAATTTAAAAATATCTCAATTTAACTCATATCACAATCCAAAAAATTTTTTTTTTATCTTTTGCGTTCTTTAAATATTTATTTTAAGCGTCTTAAAGCTATTCAAAACGTTAATTTCAGCTCTATTTGTCCCTAGACTTTTTGGCATAGGTGTGCTGTGGCATTTTTTGTGACAAAGTCTCAGCAGGATATCAAGAGAGAGAGAGAGAGAGAGAGAGAGATCCATCATTTTATGATGTCCATCAAGCTTATTCAAAAAGCACGTTATTAAATTTCAGACCTTAAATAATGTTGTCAACAATGCATATTTATTTTCTAATTTAAATGTATTTTCAAGTCATATCAAGTTTTACATACATGGAAGCAAGCTCATAAACAGGAAGCTTTTTGGTGTCACCGCTGCATTGAATACTAATGAATTGATCATCATATCATAATGTATTGATAATGTATTACAAAATCTCTTCAAGTTTTTCCCCTTTATATTGTCTTACGTTGTTCTCGAGGTTTAGATTGGTTCCGTACAGGCTGCAGCCATATTTCTCCATATCATTTTCTCTTCTTTATCTTTCTCATTATTTCCTAATGAACCTAAACAGGAACTTCATTCAAATTAAAGTTTTAACCAAATGCAATTTTCCCGAAGAAGAGGTCGTCCAAAGAAAGGCTGGCTGGATAACATAACAAAGAAATGCTGGCTGGGTAACACTGTATAACATAACAAAGAAAGGCTGGCTGGGTAACACTGTATAACATAACAAAGAAAGGCTGGCTGGGTAACACTGTATAACATAACAAAGAAATGCTGGCTGGGTAACACTGTATAACATAACAAAGAAAGGCTGGCTGGGTAACACTGTATAACATAACAAAGAAAGGCTGGCTGGGTAACATAACAAAGAAAGGCTGGATAACATAACAAAGAAAGGCTGGCTGGATAACATAACAAAGAAAGGCTGGCTGGAT
Organism: Biomphalaria glabrata; assembly: GCF_947242115.1. NCBI lineage: Eukaryota > Metazoa > Mollusca > Gastropoda > Planorbidae > Biomphalaria > Biomphalaria glabrata. Next base: position 10,362,994 of record NC_074718.1, read on the forward strand.
AACATAACAAAGAAAGGCTGGCTGGGTAACATAACAAAGAAAGGCTGGCTGGGTAACATAACAAAGAAAGGCTGGCTGGATAACATAACAAAAAAGGCTGGCTGGGTAACACTGTATAACATAACAAAGAAAGGCTGGCTGGGTAACATAACAAAGAAAGGCTGTCTGGATAACATAACAAAGAAAGGCTGGCTGGGTAACATAACAAAGAAAGGCTGGCTGGATAACATAACAAAGAAAGGCTGACTGGATAACATAACAAAGAAAGGCTGGCTGGATAACATAATAAAGAAAGGCTGGCTGGATAACATAACAAAGAAAGGCTGGCTGGGTAACACTGTATAACATAACAAAGAAAGGCTGGCTGGGTAACATAACAAAGAAAGGCTGGATAACATAACAAAGAAAGGCTGGCTGGGTAACATAACAAAGAAAGTCTGGCTGGATAACATAACAAAGAAAGGCTGGCTGGATAACATAACAAAGAAAGGCTGGCTGGATAACATAACGAAGAAAGACTGGCTGGATAACATAACGAAGAAAGTCTGGCTGGGAAACATAACAAAGAAAGGCTGGCTGGGCAACATAACAAAGAAAGGCTGGCTGGATAACATAACAAAGAAAGGCTGGATGGGTAACATAACAAAGAAAGGCTGGCTGGGTAACATAAAAGAATGGATTGGCCTGTCTCGTGACATCCTGCTTAGAACAGCTGCTGATCGGGAGAAAAGGAGAGAATCGGTTAGTCAAACTGTCACAGCATACCTAGGACGAAAGTCAAGGGACAGATGAGGATGATAAAGACTTTAAGATGTACACAATAAACGATACACGAACGCATTGTACATTCAAGGCAAAAGACAGAGAGAAATGGAGAAAGACGGTTGACAAATCTTCTATAGTGTCAAGTACAAAGGGATCGGTAAAGTTAAAGGTGATTATAAATTCACACACGAGAGTCATAAATGGCGTTGGCTAGAGGAATCCTATAATTTAATATAGTACTTACCTAACAGAATGGAGATAAATACGCCAAGCATACTGTAGAACTATATCTCCCTTTCTAATGGCGTCTTTCGGTAATTAGGTCAACCATTGAAACACAGAACAACTTACGATAAAACGAAACTTTAAAAAAAAAAAGACCAACAAAACAAAACACATTTCAGTGCTTAGTGATTACTTAATAAGATAAGGAACATAACCTATGTAGCAATAGTCAGTCTTTAACCTTAGGAAGTCGTCTAGTTTTTTGTATTTACTATCACTGTGCATCTCACTATTTAAAGTATTTTTTTTATTTGAAAAAGTTGGATATGTGATTGGTTGCATGGTATGAGCTTTGGAGTTTTGACGCTGTAAGTCCTAGCTAGATCCGCGTTCCGTCGTCCTGTGTATGAGCTTTATTTTAAAAAAAAAAAAGGATTTTCCTGCATGCTAAATATTTTTGGTTGCATAGTTAAAGGAACTTTGAAGGCAATATAGCACATGTACGACTGTAATTGGCGTAATCGTCTTTAGATCATCCAAGTCTTAAGCAAGATGTCACTGACTTGTTTTGTTACCCAAAGTCCCTCAACAAAACGAAGCATGACGCGTAGGAAATAATCATCTGTAATGCCGAAGTAACGTCTGTATTATATAAGATAAGATAAGATAAGTACAAATTTATTTGCGGTTTCTGACATTTTCGACATAAATATAGAAAAGTCGAGAAGAATTGCGTTTTGAAATGTTTGTAAAAAAAATTTTTTAGTAGATATTATTAATACTAGTCGACAGGCGGCGTAGCATACGGGGCTATTTTGCAGGGCCACTGTAAACTATGCGACCGCATTGGGCCCCACACTTTCATATAACCCGCGCTAATTCTAGGTGCATACATTATTAAATTAAAACATTTTATAACTTATAACAGATTTCCCGCTGCCTTTTGTCGATTTACAAGGAGCTCCTGGAAATCTCCTGAAATTGCAATATATTCGAAAAAGTCCTGGAAATATCCGGAAATCATTAAAATCGTTAGAAAAGACACAAATCTCCTGAAATATATAGACAAAGGTTGTCATTTTGGGGTGTCATTCAATATGGAAAACGCCAATTCTAGGCGCGATTAAAAAAAAAAAGGCATTAAGCAATGCCCGTAATTGTGGAAGGTAGTGAAAGAAGAATCTCGCGCCTCAAACTAATGAAGAATTACTAAAATTCAATAATTCTCGAGGATTGAAACATTTGGTAAGTCTTGCTATTGAGCGTGATCTATGCAAAAAACGGAATTATTATGATATACTCTATGACTTTGCTACACGCAAGGCTCGTAAAGTAATTCTGTGTACGTAGTAAAGAATGAATACGATGCAAAGACGAATTTATTTTGTAATACGAACTCTTAATTTTCACTTATTATCCATATCCCTACCCAAACTTGGCACCGCGAAATCGGTTTTGCATTGGGCCCCACAATGGTCAAGTCCAGCCCTGCTATTTAGTGACGGGTGAATACAGAGTAGATTACTTGTCCCCCCCCCCTCCGCTAAATTTACGTGGGGTAGAAATGTTTTTTTAAAAAGTGATCTTTCTTGGTCAAAACGGTTAAGTCCGGCCCTGCTATTTAGTGACGGGTGGGGTAACCTCAGTCCGTCCAACTTGCAGAAATAAAAGAGTGATCTTTTCTTTACTTCTTGTCCAAACTGTTGAGCCATGAAGAGAATTATATTAATATAGATTTTTACAGACGCCTATCATTATTAGAACATTATAAAGTCTATCTATACTATATAACAGAAAATAGTATGTGTGTCTGTTTGTGTGTGTTGCTTTGTTGTCTGTGGTGTTGTGTGTGTTGTGTGTTGTGTGTGTGTTGTTGTGTGTGTGTAGTTGTGTTGTTGTGTTGTGTTGTGTGAGTGTGTGTTTTGTTGTGTTGTGTATGTTGTGTGTGTTGTATGAGTGTTGTGTGTGTTGTTGTTGTGAGTTGTTGTGTTGAGTATTGTGGTGTGTTGTGTGTGTTCTGTTGTGTGTGTGTTGTTGTGTGTGTAATGTGTGTTGTTTGTGTTCTGTGTCTGCTGTTGTTGTGTGTTGTGTATGTGTGTTTCTGTGTGTGTTGTTGTGTTGTGTTGTGTGTGTGTTTGTGTTATGTTGTGTGTGTGTTGTGTCTGTATGTTTTGTGTGTTTTTTGTTAGGTGTATTTGTGTTGTCTATGTGTTTGTTTTTTTGGTGTGTGTTGTGTTTTGTGTGTCGTGTGTGTGTTGTTGTATTGTATGTGTGTGCTTTTGTTGTGTTGTGGGTTGTGTTGTGGTGTTTGTGTGTTTTGTGTGTGTGTGTGTGTGTTGTGTGTGTGATTGTGTTATGTTGTGTTGTGTGTGCAGTAAGCGTTGTTGTGTGTGTGTGTTTGTGTTATGTTGTGTTGTGTGTACAGTAAGCGTTGTTGTGTGTGTGTTTGTTGTAGTATGTGTGTTTGTGTTATGTTGTGTTGTGTGTGCAGTAAGCGTTGTTGTGTGTGTGTTTGTGTTATGTTGTGTTGTGTGTGCAGTAAGCGTTGTTGTGTGTGTGTTTGTTGTAGTATGTGTGTTTGTGTTATGTTGTGTTGTGTGTGCAGTAAGCGTTGTTGTATGTGTGTTTGTTGTAGTATGTGTGTTTGTGTTATGTTGTGTTGTGTGTGTAGTAAGCGTTGTTGTGTGTGTGTTTGTGTTATGTTGTGTTGTGTGTGCAGTAAGCGTTGTTGTGTGTGTGTTTGTTGTAGTATGTGTGTTTGTGTTATGTTGTGTTGTGTGTGCAGTAAGCGTTGTTATGTGTGTGTTTGTGTTATGTTGTGTTGTGTGTGTAGTAAGCGTTGTTGTGTGTGTGTTTGTGTTATGTTGTGTTGTGTGTGCAGTAAGCGTTGTTGTGTGTGTATATCATTTTTTTTATTTGTATCGTGCGTTGCATGTCTGTATTCCGAAGGTCTGTTGGTCTTGTGTGCTATTTGTGTCTCCCTCATTATACACTGTTCTTAACGTATTTATTTTTCAGTTTGTATGCCTCGTCTGTCGGTTTATCCCACCCACCTAAAGGGAAAGGTCAAACTGTTATTTTTTAAAATGTTAAGGCGAACCTCCAAGAGGTCCATTTTTACTTCCTTTTGACCAATTTACTTTTATAACCTACACTAAACTAAAATAATAAGTGATGGTTAAGGAATGAATCTTTAGTAGTCTAATCATGGAACTATACTAATGGAACACCAACTACGAGTTTTTTACAAAGGCAAAGAGAGTCGAAGTGCCGTCGCGCATCTTTTTTTTGCGCATGGTGCAATGTGGAGAAATCCATGATGATGCCAAAGAAGAAATTTACTCCGTCAGTCACTTGGATCGACCTGCATTGAGTGTAAGACTTTCGCACGCTCTATTTGATTAGATGTGTAAAAACTTCATCCATTTTCTGACTATCTGATATAATAAATAAAATTTTGCTGAAGAGATCGTCAAAAAAGTTTTTTTTTTTTTTCGATCACCCTATAAAATGCCACTTTTTTTTTCCAAAAAATAGAATCTGAATTCTAAAAATAGAATCTTTCAGTGCTTCTGCGTTTGGTTTATTTACACTAAATCTTGATGAAGACCTGTTTACCGTTACGCTAAATGCGTATTTGTTATGATATACAAAATAAAAAATAATAATAGGAGGCCTAATATGGTTATGACACTCCAAGCTACACATTTCTACTCGTTTATTATTAGTATTATCGAAACGACTCTACACGTCTAGTGAGAAACAAAGAAAAAGTTCATCTCGGTATTATATATTATTAAATTAAATGACAAAAAAAAAAAAAAAACACAACTATAGCCTAATCTAAATTCAAATAGATCTAGAGCTAGATTTTCTTGGACAATTGATGTAAAATTAATAGGCCTATAAATCATATAATACAGATCTAAATAAATAAATACTATTGGAGTCATTCTTTAATAAGTCATTTGAATTACTTGACTTCCAACTGGGTATTTTTTATTGCCAAAATACAACGCTTTTTACGTGCATTTATTAAAAACAAAAAACAAAAATTAAACGTTTGCCGCAACTATTCTAGATCTATATTTTGATTCTAGTTCTAGATACAGAAAGCTACTTCTCTAATCTAGAATCGAGTATTTTAGTTTAATTCTAGTTAGATCTAGATCAGTAGATCTATATCTATTATCTAGCCAGGGTCTTTGTCATGGAATAAATCTATAAATCTACAGAATCCTACGTCTCTGATCACGATATGACAGATACTCTAGTGTAGAATCCTAGATGAGTAGATCTAGACATTTTAATATTTTTATCACTTAGATCTACTTTTTGTTTTGAGTGTCTTGCAAACAAAAATAAACATGTTGAACACTTTACACAGTGAGATCTAGGCATACTTCTAGATCTAGATCACAGTAAAACTCAAGGTGTAACCTTCCTACTTTAGTTCAAGAAGACTATTCCAAAGTATAGTCAAGTGTAAAGGATCATTATACATTCACATAGATCTATATAAATTTATAGGCCTAAATGGATCGAATAATCAGTCACTATTCTAAATTCTTTTTTTAAATGGCAAGTATTATTAATGACTTCTGACTTGTACACAAGTTGCTGAGATTCTCGCTTTTATTTTCTAAACGATGACATGTTACGTATCTCAATGATATTTGGATAAACGCAAGTACTCAGTGGAACAGAGAGGAGGACCATTTAATAGAAGGCAAAGAAGTAAGATGTTTATAAGCCATCAAACTCACAGGGGACTTGTGTCATTGGTGATGGCAGTTCATGTATTTACAGAAGCTACAAACTATGTTTCAAAAATGATAGGCTTGTCTTTGAGTCCGAAGATTAATGAGGAATTCTATGTTTCCATTGGCTACTCAGCCCCAGCTGTGACCTACATATTTTGCCACATAAGCACAGGCATAACTCGTTGTCCGCCAGTGGTAGAATCAGATTTTTTCTTTTGCCATCTACGTCTGTCCTCGGCAGTGGATTTTCTTATGGTGTATAATGCGGCCCTTATAAGTGACCTCCAGCTGTCTCGTTTTGAAGGTGTATGCAACCAGGTGCTCTCTTCTATGTCAGTTAAAGCAAGTTAGCGCCTAAGATGGTATAGCTTAGGACGGGGCTTCGTAAGCCATCGACATAGTCCTTTTCACGAATTCTATGTCCGCACTAGAGGCCTTAGAGGGGCTTAATGAAGGTGCCAGAAGGGTATGGGACGTCCTAACGGTCGGAGGGCGTCTCCTACGATTCGGAGTAAGCATTACTTTGACCACCTCGCGAAAACCGCGCTCGAGCATGATGAACCGTGCACTTACCAAAGTGTACGAGCCCTAGCCGACAAACGCTTGTTGGCACTTTGGTTCGATGGCTGAAATTCTTCGGACAAGGGACGTGAGCTTTACTGGGCAATGAGTAGACCAGACAAAAGAGATGCATGGTGGCAACTTAATCGTGCGGAACAGGCGGTCCTAGCCCAGTTCCGAGTCGGATACTGTCCCATTGGTGCTTACCTCGGACGGTGGAAGGAGAACTACGACACACGGTGCCGCCATTGCATGGAGGACGTCGAGACAATAGAACACATTCTTTACAAATGAAGAGTTCTGCACGAAGGACGATTGGGACAAGCTATAGATAGAGAGATAGCTGGTTCATGGCCGACACAGAGGCTGTCCTTGTACGGGGACAAGGCAACCTTAAAACTCACTGCTCGCTTCCTCTCACGTGCTCTAAGGGAGTAATACCCAGCATGTTTGTCGCTGCCAATGGGGTTTCTGACTCGGTATAGAGTAGGTTTCAAAGAGACAACAATGGCATTTCAAGGGGAGATGATCAATGAAATTAATAGCCACTTAAATGTCAGTCCACTAAACAAGATATAAAGAGACAACTATGGCTTCAACAGAGTTGATATTTAATTTACTTTTATCTCATTTACTAGTTTTACTATTTCATTGACTATGTTTTTTTATTGACTAATTGCATAAGTACATCTATGAGTTATTTATCTCAAGATTTAAACTCCTGTTTGATGAAAAATAATAATTAAATTGTGTGTAGTCAATATACAAATGCTTATAATTATAAGAGATCACAGCTTAGCTTAGATTCACTTTATTTTAAAACTATGGTTTTGTGTTCTGACATTACTATAAATAATGTATAGTAAATTATATTTTATTTTAAGGATATAAAGTAGGAAATTCTGATATGATGAAAAAAATATTATTAAAAGAAAGTAGATTTTTATGGCTTTATGTTTCCTTTTCAAAATTTATGTTAAATTTTGTATTTATTTTTAAATTATTCATTCATTAAAAATTAATTGTTCATTAACATTTACTTGATGTAAAGATCAAACACACACATTCAATACATGATCAGCTCTCAATTCACACAGATCACAATTCATCACTTAAATGTATTTACTGTCAATTCTACAGACTATTCATTTCAATATGTTACTTTTAATTGTTATAGGACACATACCAAAGTACTGGTACCTCACATTAATATAGCAGCTGAAATAATGTCACAAATTTTCATTCACTAACATGTACTGTCATTTATTATCACAAAAATAATGACCTTTATATATAATTGATTAAGCAGGAGTATCAACAAATCTTTAACAATAATAGTCAACAGAAAAAACTTTATTCTTATCCAAGCAATATACATTTACAATGTATTTAAACAAGTTAATTTATACAACTCTGTATGGCCTAAAGATTATAGCTTATTTTGAGCATTGTATGAATATAAGTTACATTATATAGGAAAATGTGAGAATAGTGGACATATTTTTTAAATATCCTGGGTAATAAAAAGTAAAAACTAATATGATACAATAAACTTGAAGCATTATCTAAATAAAAAAAAGTTTTACTCTATGTGAACTCTAAGCTTGAAAAAAATTATTTTGAAATTAATTTTTAAAAAAATAATTTTTGTTTGGTTCTTTAGTCATGGAATGATAGCAGCAATTAAAAATGCATTTAACAATTTCATGATTATCCATTCATTTCAATATACTTATAACTGAAAAATAATTCACAAGGTTTGGATACAGTCAATTGAAATAATGATAATATTTTTTTTTTGTATTTACTTAATTTAAATCTAATATAAACATGATTTCCTCTGTCAAGAAACTTACGAGGGAACAACATGCATGTTTTTCTCAGTAAGTTTTGCAAAGGGCATTAAGAATATTTAATTAATGTTGTTGTTGTTGTTTTTTTGTCATCATTTTCAACCTTCCCACCTGGGTTTTAGTTTTAAGGAGAATGCACCATATTTTATATGTTAACTTTTGTTAGATTCTTATTTTAATTTATTTTTTTTTATTCCCCTTACATATCTTGCAATCTATTGGGCCGATGGTGTAAAGTTCATCTGTTTCTGTGCCCCATGGTTAGCGAGGGTGTCATGTGGCCAGCACAACAACCAACCACCTGTAGAAAAAACTTCCCTTTTCAGACCAGGCCAGGGCGCATCACAACAACCAACCATCTTTACTTTCCCCAATGAAAGTCAGGTACCCATTAGAGTTGGGTTGCCTCATAGGCACCCTAAAAATCCCGAAATTCAAAATCTGAGTCTTCACAGAGATTCAAACCCATGACTTAACCATTCCGCCAAGGATTCCCAAACCGCCTTTACTTATTCCTAATTAATGCCATGTATCCATTAGAGCGTGGTGGACTCAGAAGATTCTGAAATTGAAAATCCCAGCCTTATTTGAACCCAGAAAACTTAGTTCAGAAGCCAAGTGCTTTACCCCTCATCCACTGTGCTCCCTCTTGCTTTAATGGGGCTCAGAATAAAAGTTTTGTAGTAGAATCTCAAACAGTTTTAAAGAAATACTAATCCCAAACCTATTGCCTGAATGACAAGATTTACATAAATATTTACAGAGTTTACACTATAATATAAGTTATTAAAATTGGTCCAAGACTTTTATTTCGCAACATGATGGGGTTTTCCTTGTGGTGCTAAGCAGGAGTCCAAGAATCTCATCTTTCCTTGTAACAGAAAGTTATCTAGGTAAAAAAAAATGGATGCAAAAGAAAAAAAAAATATGTGTTGACCATGCTAAATGTATATATGCTATTAAGTATAATTATATAATTTTGCCATTTTAAAAATAGTCTGTACCTAAAATGAGCTACTGAGTTAATGTGTAGAGTCACTGGCATGGCGCTGACCTTGCTTATGAATTATTACTAAAGGTGAAGGCAGATATTCAGTTAATTTGATGGACATTGCACTCATCTAAAAGCAACTATAACATATATTATGATTTACATTTTCATGGAAAGTTAGTTTTCAAATACAAGTACTTCCAATTTTGAGAAAAGTGCATTGGGAAAATTATACTTGCAGTACCTTACCTTTAAGAGGTGCAACCAATCATTGACTTTTCAGGAATGCATGCCTTTTTCTTGCATTTCCAAACATAACTGTAATTATACAATATCAATATTAGGCATATGGCTAATTTCTTTAAAATTTAAAAAATAATACAACATTGTTGTATTAAAAATACAAATTATCACACAAACTTTTGCCTGATTAAGTCTAACAGTAATTTTTTTTTCAAAAACGTAATGTGCTATTCTTATTGATTTATACCCTCCCGCGCCGTTCGGCGCATTTGGCGGCAAGCTGTTTCCACAAAAATCTGTCACTGGCAATGTCTGAAGCCTCTTCCCACCTGCTCTGAGGACCTCCATGAAAGTGTGGCGCCAAATTCTACTAGGATGTCCTCGAAACTCTTATTATGCGTATTATGCCCCGCAAACCTCATGCGACGCTCTGTCACAACCTTCCTAAGGGGTCGACTCCCAGTTCGGCATAGGATTTCCTTGAATTAGACCCGATCTCTATAACTGACTCATAGAATCTCTCTTAGCTATCTTTGTTGAGCCACATTTAGTGTTTTTCAATTTCAGCAGATGACTATTCACTGCACTTTATTAGTGGAACCCAGCCACTGGTAGAAATGTGTAACCTCTCTTGACTACGCTCTTGGAATTAGGTGACTGTAGTTTGCTTTGTGAGCGTCTTGCAACATCTCTTTACTTACAGCCTAATACGGAAACAACTTTATGCAAAACATTGATTTCACCAGACGTTGAAGCTAGTTTAAAAACAGTTTTACATAAAGCTACATCTTATATTATTGAAAGAATTTTTTTCAGCAACACTACAGTTCAAGGACACATCAGTGGTATGAGTTATAACAATAAAAGCTTCTTGTGTAATTCTTTGCAAACGACATATACAGTTTGGGGTCAGCGGCGTCACAGGCCCTGACAGAATTTAGCACTGCCTAAGGGTGCATGGCTTCTAATTTTTCCTTAGGATTGACTCCCGAGGCCTTTCTCGTGATTGGATATATCTGCAATTAGCAGAGGTTTCATTTCAGAGTTTTCCTTCTTCTAGGTTGGTAGCCAGCCATGGCTATTGATCCCCTCCTGTCCGAAGCTTACTGGTTTAGGCGACAGTTACTCGCTTTCGCCCCTTCTTCTGTTAGTGAAAACAGTTCCGTGGTGCCTATATTTGAGCCACACATGAAAGATCAAGAAATATTTGAGAAACTGCTCTTTGCGAAACTTTTACAAGGATACTTAAGGCTGTTTAATTAATTAATTAATATTTAATGTTGGAAAGACTACATCATATAATAACAAATTCCTATATGAAACATAATGTAGCAACGTATGATAAACCTGAAAATAATGATTTCAGTGTGTTTGGTGATTCCAGTTATAAATATTAATTGTTATTTTAATTAATATAAATTTGAATATTATCAATAAAAAGATAAATCTCTATAACATAATGAAATGTAAATTTAAGTTTCTTTTTCATTATTCGACTCACTACAGTAAGAAATTAGTTTTAAAAAATTGGAGTTGATGAATTTGCAAAAAAAGCAATACAAGTTAAGCAGGGAGTCTACCGAAAACCAGAAAACATGGTCTACGAGACAAAAAAGTTTGGGAACCACTGGTCTAGTAAGTATTAGAACTAGATGTCAATATAATTATAACTCAATAAAAAATTACAAAACTACAAATTACCGTTGGCTGAATTGATAAATAGGCTACACAGGTGTCAAAATCACTGGTTTGATTCAAATATTTGTTAAAATTATTTTATTAGGCCTACATTTTAAGTTGTATAATAAAGGTATTGTCTTTTTTTTTTTTAATATTTTTCTTTTTCTGAAAGATTGGCAACATTTCTATGGCGCAGAACATACATTTCACACCGGTGCGCTTATCGGGTTTTCCCCATTCCTGGAGCAGCACTTGTACAGGATACATGTTTATTCATGTCTATGAAAACGATGCCTTCAAAAACACAAAAACCAAAACATGAAACTTTGAGCTAGGCTCACACTATGAATAATTATGTGTTCGTGGGTTAAGACGATATGCCTCTATGTTCCTTGTATCACATCTCGTTTACTGGTACTGTGTCCTTCACCTGGTTAGTAGCCTCATTAGTCAATCACTGCTTCGGGAAATCAGCATCGGTAAGCCTACTCGGACATCGACTCGATATCTTGAGGACCAACAGTACAAAATATCCAACAGCAGCTTCATCCACTGTAAGACGATGATGTTTGACGTGTACGGGAGAAATCCTCAGTACGACGTAGATTTTAAAAATGTTTTCCCTGTAGTTCAGATTAATATTTCCGGAGTAGCAACAGAATTCACCAATCTGTCTGTTTACATAGATACATCGTTTTGTGCCAATGTGACATTCACACCGGGTCTCTATGTGTCATTAACTTTCCAATGCATCCAGTACCTCAAAGGGAGGATGCTGGGGATCCGATCAAGCTCGATATTCCATCTGTGTTCATTGCAGGTACATTCGTGTACGGACGGTTTCACTGGACCCGACTGTCGAAGTCATTGCGACTATGGCATGTTCGGTGTCGGATGTTCTCAAGCTTGCAATTGTTATAAAGGAAGTGAATGCGACGCCCTTACAGGCCACTGTCCGGATGGTTGCCAAAACGCATATGGCGACGAAAACGTCGGCTGCATCTTCAAGATTCTTGATTCGCCTGCACGCAACATTGACAGGATGCAGTTCACGCCATCGCCGGTTGTAAACATCTTCTCAAATCCTCGCACCGATATTTACGAATCCATTTTAATGACAAACTATAGACACAGCCTTTTTAGTAGTCAACTAAAAGTTGAACATACCGACAACTGTATAACTGTATACAACACTTCGCGCTTAACACTGACCGTAAATTACGCTAGAGTGGTCTATTTGGAAGGAGTCATCGTTCATCATTCGTGGATCGAATGTGTACTTCCTCTTTTCGTATTTCTGCTGGTGGACGATAAGATTTGCGGTGAGACCCGTTTCCTGGATCGGCCTCCTTCAAGCGCCCAGAGATACATATGTCAGCACAAAGGGCTCCAAGGGACGAAGATCCAAATTTTCTACATCACCCCAAAAGCCACACAACACGGTATCATCATCATGGGCATCTGCGGCCTGGGTATCCTAGAGTGCGCTACTGGCTTCTACGGCCCGCGCTGCCATTTATTGTGTCACTGCATGAGTACAGGATGTGACAGCCACACCGGTGTAAGTTGGCGTGGCCTGTGTTATCCACACTATACGGGCAGTAACTGTGCTTCTTATAACATAGCCTATAATAGGAGTTTCAAGGTCAGGTTCTACTCTAAGGAAAAACAAGTAAGTTCCTGGTGAGAGCCTACACTAAAAACAAAGTATAATTTTAGTAGCTGTACATACGATCTTATGTCCGCTCCTTTCCGCCCCCCCCCCCAAAAAAAAGGCTGGATAAAGACCAAAGCCAGTGGTTGGGTTGGATTATTAAGGGACCCATTATTCCAATAGCTGAAGCCTTTACCAAATCCAAATCCGGTCCTTTAGTAAGATCTTAGTGTGATGCTTTTGCTCCTCACCGACAGAAATCCTGTAGAAATGACACTCTGAATGCTCATACAGTAAGGCCTATCGGCAAAGTCGTAAGAGACAGTGGGTGTGTTTTTTTCACGTGCCACAGTCAGGACCCAAGTACCACGTACTGTCAAAAGACACTTGCACTGTCTGTCGGATAAAGGAACTGTCTGTAAATTTCTAGGTCAAAAGTGATTCTTAAATACAATGTCCTGATTTCCCTCGGGTCATAATTTATGTCTCCTATTTTTTTGTCCTTGTACTTTTGTTTTATAGAGTATTTTTACGGGAAAGGAAGATAATTGAAAAACAGTTCTATGAAGCATGTCTTAATTGAATCCCTTATAAGTTCGTAATTTGGCATGTATGTAACAGGCTTCAATCTATGAGACGAAATTATTTGTTTTTCAATGTTATAACTGCCTTGTGTTTATGTCCCCAGTACAACTACTTACCGCATTATCAATTGGACTTTTTCTATGGATCAAAAAATGCCTGGTTGTCGTGGTGGTCAGTAGAATTGGACCGAATCTACCAAGTGAATAGTATTACTTTACACCTGCTGAAAGATGATACTCTACGGTAAAAAGCAAATAGTTGTATAGAGTAAAACTTATATTCTTTGTAAAGTTATTTCTCCCCGCTTCACAAATAAATTTGTTGTTATGTTTGTTTTACATGTTTCGGATAGTACTTCAGAATCGCAGATTATAACATCAAAACCCAAACCTCCCGCAGGACGGCATGGGATGGAAGCGGGACCATCAAGACGGCAGGCCAGAGCGCTTACTGCATGACCATCTAATCGTAGAGATAGGGCACAGAATACAAGGGGGCTCGGTGACTGAGCGGTTAAGCGCTTGACTTTCAAACCTGGGGTCCTGTGTTCGAATCTCGGTAAATACTTAAATTTTGATTTTTTTTTGGGCGCCCCTTATCCCACCCAACTCTAATGGGTACCTGACTTTATTTGGGGAAAGTAAAGGCGGTTGGTTGTTGTGCTGTCACATGACACCCTGCTCGTTAACTATTGACCAAAGAAACAGATGCTCTGAACATCATCTGCCCTAGAGACAGTATGGTATGAAAGGGAAAGTTTTACATGTGGCCAGCATGTAATTAATCTCACATATAAATTAAAAATGGATTAGGATTCCTTGAACATTTTACTGGGATTCGAGCTCACGACCTCCCTTCCTCGGGCTCGACATCCTTACTGCTCGGCCACCACAACCCATGGAAATATAAATAACTGCCTTCACATTACGAATAAGCAAGAAAGAGTTTCCTGTTTAGTAGATATAAGACCTCAACTTTGCATTACGCATTTGATCCTATGATGGGCTGAGTGCCTAAGAGGTAAGACGCTTGGATTTCGAACTATGGGGTGTCGTGTTCGAATCCAGGCGAAAGCTGGGATATTGACTTTTTTATCGTATGCATTGATTTGTAAGATCTCTGGATTTAACATATTTTTCTTTCCATTTTACAAGGCTTATATCGACTCATTCTATCTGTCTGGTAAAAAGTTTGTACACGTTATTTCTTCCAAACCCATTCTCGGATTAATTGAAATTTTGCACAATCATTTCTAGTAACTGACAAAACAAAAAAACAGTAAATTAATTAACTGTTGGTAATTAATTATTTTGTTTGGTATCGAACAAAAGAAAGAAATCGTAATTGACAAATGTGCTTATATATGTTGAATGAATCCCTTTGAGGAGACTTAAGCCCATAGTTACAATTCATGCATTTAAAAACTGATCACGTTAACCACCTCCTTTCCCCCCTTTTCCTAGCTGGTCCGGACAAAGCGATAGGATCATAGCGCATTGAGAAAGCTAAAAGCTTGAAATAGCGCTAGACAAAACCAAATAGTGAATCAAAATATTTCAAATATAAGGTTTTATTTTTTTTTAAAGTAATAACACCCTCCGCCTATTCCACGTTTCAGTGAGCTGCTTGTTGAGGTGTACGATAGTGAGGGACTCGAATACAGACCACCTTTCAGCTCTAAGGAATTTTGGAGTGGCTTCCCCTGTCAAGTATTTTATCCAAATGTCGACTCGACCTTGGAAATAATGTGCCCCTCTGTGTCCAGGTCTCTGTTGGTAGTTATGACCCTAGTCAACATACCAGACATATTCGCCATTATTGACTATAAGGTATACAAAAAAATCGTTTCTACAAAACTTATTATTATTATAGCTTTTATATAGCGCTACTTTCATGCTTATAGCATGCTCAGAGCGCTTTGGTCCAATCTCATTTGTGGACCAGTGGGGGGGGGGGGGGGGAGAGGGGGTATCTAGGAGTTTGGTTTTCCTTGCTGCCTTTAGGCGCTCAGTAAACACAACTCTACGCCCGAGTCGGGTGTCGAACCTCGAGACCCCTTTTAGGTAGCCAAGCCAAGCCAAGTTGAAGCGCACTTAGCCTCTCGACCACGCTTCCCACTTGTTCAGCAGAGTGGTTAGGAGGTGAGAGACATGAGTCCCCCCCCCCCTTTTTTTTTATATTCTGTGTAAATCTTTTTAAAAACCAATTACTGTAAAAATCAATTACAAATTTAAGCGCATGACTGATCCAAACTGGTGGATACAAATACACCTCGTAGAAGCTTTGTTTAAAAATATTTTATATGTTTTTCTTGTTGTTTGTTCTTGTTGTTTGTTTGTTGTTGTTTGTTGTTGTTTGTTGTTATTTGTTGTTGTTTGTTGTTGTTTGTTGTTGTTGTTTCTTGTTTGTTGTTTGGTTATGTTGTTTGTTGTTGTTGTTTGTTGTTGTTGTTTGTTGTTTCGTTTTGTTGTTGTTTCTTGTTTGTTGTTTGGTTTTGTTGTTGTTGTTACTGTTGTTTGTTGTTGATTGTTACTTGGGAAAAGTAACGGTAGTTAGACGTTGTGGCTACATGACTCACTTGTTAACCATCGGCGACATAAACAGCTGTACACTATAGATGTTAATCCTTAGAGCCTTGGACCGCAATAGTACTTTATCATTGGCCACTAGTCTGGGCTATAGCCGTCATTTGGGTCCATGACCGTCCTGCAGTCTGGGCCTCTTGTATAGATCTTCGACTTCTGAGCCTGTTTTGCAATATTTTATTTTGATCTTCACCTAGTATGTCCAATCCAGCCGCGTTTTAATCTTTTCATTTCGTTTTATATTGCCTTCATCTGGAACCCAAGGAAACAGAAACAGTGGACGACCCAGGAATACATAGCCCCGCGATTTGGAAGCAGATGCTCCAGTCGTATGAATAGTTGTGGAGACTCGCCACTGTCCTGTTGGTTCATATTTCTCATGGCCAAATTTTGATTCACGGTGCCCCCCACTGAGGGGAAGAAGAAGAAACCGTGTCGCATATTCTGTTTGACTGCCCCAGATCTCTGCTGATCTCTGTCTCGACAGGTCTGGGAAACCAAAAAATTCTCGACCTGTATGGTGACATGTATGCACTACGCAAGACAGCAGGGTTTCTGTCAAGCGCTTTTACAAGAGAGCATTTGAGCCTCTCAAGCCCTCACCCTAATGATGATGATGAGGAGGAGAAGCAGAGACTCGCCCAGAAGCGAGATGCCTGGAGAAAGATGATTGGTGGCCTATGCACAAGATGGGACCACGCGGACAGATGAGATGATATATCTGTGATTGCTGGTTTGTTTCCCCACAGACTGTAGTTTGAGATTTTGTTCGGCCATCTAACACCATGTCGCAAGCATTTGTTGGTTAATGCCTTTTTTCCAGATCATTTTGCAATGACAAAGTTAATTATAATAGTGTATGTTTCAGATATGGGAGTGCGCGGAAGGGACCTTTGGGGAAAAATGTCTACAAGTATGTCGCTGCAAGAACGAGACGGAGATATGTGATAAAATAACAGGCTACTGCGAGAGTGGATGCAAAGATGGTCACCGGTAAGTCAATTTAACGGTCATTTGTCATAAAATTACACCTATTTTAATTAATTATAATTTAAGTCTTTTTGTAGAATTTTTTCATAAGGCCTCGTCTACAGAATGGAAAAAGTAAGCATCTATAAACGACTCCTGTATGGCCAATTAAGAGAAGGGAAGCGATCACAAAATGGACAAAGAAAACGCTTTATGGACACCCTTAAATGTCTCTAAAAGCCTTTAGCAATAAGCTGCCACGATGGAAACAAAAACAAGAGCATTATGGCGTCACGATGTGAAACTGGCTCACAAACTGATTAGAACAGATCAGATCTGGCTGAAGAAAAGCTTCAGAGAAAAAAAAGGCAAATGACACTAGCTCCAGCTGGAATGACCTGCCCAAATCGCAGCCGAGTACTCCGGCTTATTTAAGACTCACCAGTAGTCGCCAGCCACATGAAGAGGTGCAAAACTCCAGTACAAAGCCTTCAGCCATCTGGATAACAAACCACGATGGGTGAACAATATATATATATATCCTGATAGCATACCGTAATCATAAGGTCCTAGGCTGGACATTACTGCTTTATACAAAACTTACTATCACTGGTTTTTGAACTTGAAAAAATTGTGTGTCTCTGAAAAAAAAGTATTTACAACTTAGTTAATGTACAAACATTTTCAATCCAAAGCAAGTAAAAAATTTTGGAATTATATCATTACTTTGGATTCCTCTTTTCTTATGACTAAGGTGGGACCTCTTAAGGAGATATTTATTTCCAAAGAACTAAGATCTAAGTTGCTTCCTCTAATGGAGATATGTATTTTTCAGGTTAGTTGTCGGAAAGGGCTGCGTCCCTCTCAAGAAACCGGGATACGAGATTATTCAGCCTACCGACTGCCACTGCAATAGCGGAGGGTGCACACCGGGGACACATTTGTGCACCGACGGATGCAAGCCAGGATGGACGGGACTATCGTGCAACTTTACCTGCTCATACCTGACGTACGGACCCGATTGTGTCCACAGATGTGACGATATGTGCCAAAAAAGTGAGTCCTTCACACTGTGGCGTTACTAGAATCGGTTTCACCCAGTGCGGTCAGCTCGGGGTGTCACCCAATCTAATAAAAAAAAAATTTTCCCCTATAAAAAAAGAAATATTGTTTATTTTGTTTCTTTATGTTGAACAATATAAGCATTCGCCGTCTAAGGGAAGTGGCGACTGAAGGTCAATTGATATTTGTGAGATATATCATTAGACAAGATTTGACACGTTTACCAAAGTCAGCCTCAACATGAAAGCCGAAAAGAGGAGAGCAAAAACTTGGCCGTCCACGTCAAACATGGCGTCACACCCTTTTAGAAATCCTGAATTTCAAGGGCAGCAGCTGAGAAGTGGCTGTGAAAGTTGCTTTAGACTGATTTCTGTGGAGAGAGTTTGCAGCCCTATTTGTCGATTGTCACGCTAGGTGGTTTAAGCCTATTTGTTTCTCAACATTTTACAATTTAAAAAAAAAAAATGTTACGTTCGCCCCTCAACTGGCCGGATAAGATGTTTGGGGGAGCGCCTTAAGCTCACTCAGTTCTCCGGGGCGAAGCCTCGGGCGCAAAGCGTTTTTCTACATTTCTGAGCTTCAGAAAATCTTTCTCCGTGGGTCTACAACGCATTATTGTTCTCATAATATAAGATAACAAGTCAAGTAGAATTAATTTAAGAAAGTTTAGGAAATGCTGATACTAAACTGTGAGAGACATTCGGGGAAGCAATTTTTATTTTTAAAACTTGCAATATTTGGAAATTTGCATTTTTCCGACTTGGGTGTCACCCACCAGGTACGGCCCCCACCCCTCGTACCCCCCTAGTGACGCCACTGTTTCACACTTCTTAATATTTCTTCATATGCTATCTTTTAGTTTACGTAACATTTTAAAGACTTGTGACTTTGTTTTACACATTTGAAATCCACAGGTGAAATTGAGAATGAAATTTGCAGCCCAGATACAGGTGTGTGCTTGCACGGCTGCCTCAAGGGATTCTCTGGAGTTAGGTGCGAGTATGGCCGCGAGTTTGCCCGGCCGGAAGACACCTCCTCTATGGCCTACTCCACCAAAGTGACTATTATCACCTTGGTGATCTGCGCCATCATCATCCTGTTTGGAGGCTTCCTGTGCAAGTTTTTCTGGATGAAGATGAACAAGGAGGAGGACGACATGTACAAGTACCGGGAGCTTACCATGAAGCGAGAGACCAGCAAGGACGTTAATGACCAGGTGAAGGAAAACCTCTTTTAAACACTAACCAAGGGCGAAGCCAGAATTTTTTTAGCGGCAAGTAAGGGCAAAGCCAGAATTTGTTTAGTGGCAAGTAAGGGCAAAGCCAGAATTTGTTTAGTGGCAAGTAAGGGCAAAGCCAGAATTTTTTAGTGGCAACTAAGGGCAAATCCAGAATTTCTAGTGGCAAGTAAGGGCAAAGCCAGAATTTTTTAGCGGCAAGTAAGGGCAAACCCAGAATTTTTTTAGTGGCAAGTAAGGGAAAAGCCAGAATTTTTTTAGCTGCAAGTAAGGGCAAAGCCAGAATTTTTTTTAGCGGCAAGTAAGGGCAAACCCAGAATTTCTAGTGGCAAGTAAGGGCAAACCCAGAATTTTTTAGCGGCAAGTAAGGGCAAACCCAGAATTTTTTTTAGCAGCAAGTAAGGGCAAAGCTAGAATTTTTTAGTGGCAAGTACGGGCAAAGCCAGAATTTTTTATTGGCAAGTTAGGGCAAAGCCAGAATTTTTTATTGGCAAGTAAAGGCAAAGCCAGAATTTTTTTAGTGGAACGCAAGGGTGAAATTCCAGTTTTAGACCTTGTGATCTGTGGGACAAATGATGCAAAAGTCATCTGTTTTGGAGTGGAAAAGGGGGGGGGGGAGATCTCTTTACTTTCCGGGTGTATGTCAGGTACTCTTTAGAGTTGGGTGGACACAAATAAAGGGGGTGCATCTTTTAAGAACGAAGTTCCTATTTTTAGTCTTCATCGGGACTCAAACTCAAGACTTCCGAGGTCAAGGGCTTTACAACCCAATTCTCACTTATCATTGCTTTCTATTTTCTGTATACCAGATTCACCAAAAAGCTAATATTTATAGCAATGTGACATAGATGAAAAGCTCCAATATATATATATATATATATAAAATGACTGAAAATTGTTTTTTAAATGTTTAGATTCTACGTGACCACATGGACTACCATGAGAACTATCTCAAAAGAGACATGCTCCTCAAAGCCCAAAGCGCCGACGTGGACGCCAACATCCAGTTTCCGGAGCACATTTCGGACAAACTCATGCGGAAGAACGCCTTCGATCTCAAGAAAATAGCCGTGCCCAAAGTCGAGCAACAGAGGCCCGCGGGCCAGGGCAAGCCGCTTGGGCAGGACCACGAGCAGCAGGACTCGGACGTGAAAGTGGCGCTCTGGGTTCTGTCACAGAACTTTGAGGAGTTCATTCAGCGGAGGAAAGAACGCCTCGCCAACTACCAGGGAAACATCCTCGAGATTCAGGAGTCCCTCTATTCCATTCCCAAAGTAGACATCGAGGGAGACATCCACGATCTTTACGATGAAATCGCTCCCCTTGAATTACCCTAACAGTTATCTGCCCCTTTTGTTTCTATTTATAGAAATATCGTACATCTGTTTGTGATTAAGTGTAATATATATAATTTAATAACTATGAAAAAAAATTGTATTAAAATATTTCATACGTCGTTTTCATTATTTTAAAATGGTCTTTGGTGTGTATGTTTATTATTATTTTATATTTCCATTAGAATTTAAGATAAGATAAAATAAGATAAGATAATGTTATTGGTGCAAAAAAAAATCAGCTTCCTCCTTGGCGTCACTATTATAACAATAGCAATGTACAGATGCAAACTAGAACAACTTTTACAGGCGTAGCATACGCAGGCACGCACGATAGAGGTCTGTGAATTAGGCTTCTATGTACTTCTTGATGACGCCTTTGACCCTGAAACATTAGATTAAAAGTGGGATAAAGGAGTTTTAAAATCTTTCTGTTCTAGTCTTAACGGAGAGGAGCCGACCACTTCGTCCAGATCCAATGTAACTGGTTTCATGGAAACAAATTGTTTTTTAAGGACTTTGTGTATTTCGGAAAGGCATCTATCGTGAAAAAGAATTTCTCTATACCTTTCAAGTCAATAAGATGTGAAAAGGTTTGAACACTTCACAAGGTGTTTTTTTTTTTTAGATCTTCAGTTTAGCCAAATACCACAATTGTTTAAAAATGTCTAGGAAGTCTGAGGATCCAAAACTTATTCATGAACTCGACTAGGTTGTTGTTGTTTTTTCAGCCTTATTTATTTATTATTCGTAAATTTTTTATTTTGAAACTCTTCATGAAAATATTCAAAATATTTAGACTAAAAACGTGTTGAATGTAAAACGATTATAGGGTTTTTAGATTATGAGGCCAAAGATGACGCAATACTCCGCAGAGCAGTGAAAAAAATAAGTTTTGAAAGTTATTAGTAAAGATAAATGTAATATAAACTATAAAAGTATTTGTATTAGCGATAAGAACATGTCTGGGGACCAACAGAAATACTTTATTACTCCCAAACAAGTACTTCAGGTCTACATCATACTGACAACATGAAAGATACATTTTCGTATTCAGTATTTTTCTAAATTGTATGGATAAATATTGAAGTTAAAATATTCCATGAACAGTTTAAAATCTTAAGTAGAGATATACAGCAGAGTGCCATTGGGTTCCATTATAGGTACATGCGGCCTTTACTTACATATAACTTTTGCTATGGAGGCATTTGTAAATATAAAAAATTGTAGCAATCTTAGAGAGAATATAGCATTCCGCTTCCGGTTAATAAAACAGCACAGACCGATCATAACAACATAGACACAGACTAAATATAACAACATAGACAAAGACCAATCAAAACAACTTAGACACAGACCAAGTAAAAAAAAAAAACAACGTTTAAACAGACCAAGTTTAATAACATAGACACGAAAAAAGTATAACGAAATAGAAATAGACCAAGTTTAACAAAAGAGACACAGACCAAGTATAAAAACATAGACACAGATCAAGTATTAAAACATAGACACAGAAAAGTATTACAAAAGAGACAAAGACAAAAGTATAAAACATAGACAAAGACCAAACATAACGACACACAAACCTAAATTAACAACATAGATACAGACCAAAAATAATTACACACAGATCAGTTATATTATAAAACATAGACCAATTATAACACAGTGACACAGACCAAGTATCACACATAAGACACAGACCAAGTATCACACATAAGACACAGACCAAGTATCACACATAAGACACAGACCAAGTAGGCCTATGAAGTATCACACTTAAGACACAGACCAAGTATCACACATAAGACACAGACCAATTTTAGCACTAAGACACAGGGCATGCATCAACTCGAGTGTACAGTGATTTAGTTTTCTGCATGACATGAACAGGTTGAAAGAAGACTAACAGACTGTATCAGAACGCTCAATCAGTCCTAAAACAAAACAGGCAGCCCCTGCGTGTATAAACCAGTAGAGCAGAACGATAAAGACCATTAATTGAACTGACTACTCCATACCTATAATTATAACCATTTGATCACCTCAGGACACCCACACACGCACACACACACACACACAAACACAGAGAACAAGAGACGACAAAAAACCATTCCAACGGTAAGTTGTTTATTTATTTTCTATTCTGATATGTAGACGCTAGTTGTGCTTTATTTTGATAAAGTTTGCACACTCTCTATCATTGATCATTTTAAAATTTTAAGGAAAATGTCCTTGTTTACATTTCCAAGAACTAGCTAGAAAAAGTTTTAAAAAATAAGTAAGAATGTCCTATATTGTGTACTGCACAATATCCCAGGATTAGATTATAATTATCATCTAAAGGAATATGTAGTTAACTAAGTTAGTGACTAACTAAAGGGAAATAATCCAGCCTCAAGCAAGGTGATAACCTAAAAGAAATGGTTCTAGCTTAAGACAACGATAGGTCCTAAAGGGCTTGACTTTCTTTTATTACAAAGCTTATAGCAACACACTCTGTCTGTCTGTCTGGTAAAAAGATTGATCATGTTTTTTCTCCCATTTCCCATTCTCGGATCAAGTTGAAATTTTGCATAATTATTCACAGTCGATGACATGGCACGAATAAATTGAAAAAATAACCAATTAGTTAATCACTTAGTATTAATTGATTAATTTGCTTTTTTTTTATAGCCGCAAGGAGCTAAATCCTGTAATTTAAAAAAAAAAAAGGCATTAATTACAGCTTTGTTTAAAAATAAAATATTCTTTTTTTTTTTTATTGCTGGTTTTTCTTTGATTTTTACAATTCCTAACTATTAGCTTGAATTCTCTTCATAGGCCTTCGGGTATTTAGAAAACGACGTTAATGATTCTTCTTGCAATTTAACAGTTTACGTAGGACTATACCTTTGGAGAATAAAAAAAAAATGCCTAATTTGACACACAGAGTAGACATCGATTTGATCGTCATAATTTTTCAAAATGTAATCACCTCCAATTGTGTAGTTTGATTTCAATTTTCAAAACTTAAGATCATGCGACTAGAATTTATAATAATGCTTGAAACAGAAATATCCTGTTATCACATTCCAGGAACTTAATTTCATCATATCAAATCTTATGTAGAAATTACTATCTGAACTGTGAATAGAACTGGATTGTGAAAAGCTCACTGGAAATACTCCTTGCAACAATGAAACATAATGGTAGATACGGTGATAGATAAATGATATGTCGATAGACCATTAGTGTTATAGAGGAAGAATTGGTTTTAAAAAAAAGTAATGTTACTTTTTCAGTTCCTATATTTAAAAGAAGCCAATAATATACCGTGTGATGCACAGTTTTAAAGTACTTGATTTATTTTCTAGACAGAGTGTGCCATTCTGGTCCTATACCCAGATGTAGTATATTTTTAGGCACACAAATCATTCTAATGTTTATAGTTTGCTGCAAAGGTTAGCCACGTGGGCACTTTCCTTAACCCTTAAAGTGCT
This sequence comes from Biomphalaria glabrata, assembly GCF_947242115.1. Lineage (NCBI taxonomy): Eukaryota > Metazoa > Mollusca > Gastropoda > Planorbidae > Biomphalaria > Biomphalaria glabrata. The sequence continues at coordinate 10,386,983 of NC_074718.1, forward strand.
GAGCTGTTTTAAAATGAGTGCATACAAAATGCAATTACAATTCTGGTGTTTAGAGGCTAAACTACCACGGTTAAGGGTTAACCCCTCAGAGTTTTCACTTTCTATGTTACATCGTTTATTTCTGATGTTTTTGATACTTGTCAATTAAATAGAAAAACAAGCAAAATATAAAAATTCATTTAAAAAAAACAACAAAGCTTATCTAAAAAGGAAGAACTCCGTCCTTAAAACTATATCTACCAATAATGTACAAGTTATTTCCCTTATTCGATATCAAACAAAATAATTAATTACCAATAATTAATTAACTTATTGAGTATTTTTGTTAAGTGATTCATGTTTTGTTAGGTACAATAAATATTTGTTTAAAGTATCAACTTGATAGGAGAGTGCTTGAGGGAGAAATAGCGTTAGCAATTATTTAAGGGGACCAAACCCAACAAATTTGGTCGAATCTGTAAATACTGAAGTATTAGTTTCCTTTGTTGCTAGTAAACAAAATAATTAATTGCCAGTAATTAATTGTCTAATTAGTTCCTATTTTATTGATTCATGTCTCGTCTATGTCAATGAATAATTGTGCGAAGTCACGGCTTGATCCGAGAATGGGTGTGGTAGAAATATTGTATATAAACTTTTTACCAGACAGACAGACAGGGTGAGTTGATATTAGTTTTGTAAAAAATGTATGCGGGATTGTAAAAAGAGGGTCGCCGAGCTTAAAAGGTTGAAAACCGCTGCGGTAGATGATGTAAAGGTCATCTGTTTCTGTGGCCCACGGTTTAAGGGGTTGTCATGTGGCCAGCACAACTACCAAACGCCTTTCCTTTTCCCTAATTGTAGGTACCTATTAAGCTGGGTGGACTTAGAGGCACCCTAAGGATCCCGAAATTTTACAATCCCAGTCTCCACCAGAATTCGAACCTAGGACCCCTCGGTTCGGAAGCCAAGCGGTTTACCACTTCGCAACAGTAAGTAAGATGGTGTTATAGTTTATTAATGAGTCTCGCGAGATTCGAGATCTTGATTGTACCTACATTTACAGGTTCACTGATTCAAGTATTGATTGGTCTAGATTGTTTTATTCATTTAAAATAGTTATAAAAAATAATCGATAATCAATAATTCTTGTTTTTTTTTCTATTTATTCTTCATTGTTCTCAGTAGAAAAAGTCTAATATTTGCAGGTCAGGGATTACTTGAAAAGTATCAGAAGCATAACACTACAACAATACACAATTTAACAGATATCTGTTTTGATTGCATTTGTTTGATTTTATTTTTGTATAAATAAATATGTATATTTGTATATATATATATATATATATATATATATATATATATATATATATATATATATATATATATATATAGTTGGCTAGATTTTTATTATAATTCTTATAGTCAGACTACAGAGTCGCATGAATTATACGCTGAAACAATGACGGAAGTCGAGGGCTACCTTTTACAGCAATGGCAAGTCCGGCACCTACACTCCAGTCAAAAGCAGTGGCACACGACTACTGAAGCTTGTCAACAATGTGACTCCTCGGTGAACTATGATGACGGTGAATCTAATTATAGCTGGGTCAGTAATTAAATACAGTATAATGTACTTCTCGATTTGTTTATTTACGACATAAAATTCTCGAAAAAAATTCTGGTCTCTTTATGGATCTACGTGGAAACGTCCGCCTGGGAAAGCGGAAAGGTTAAGAACGAGAGTTAGCAGTGCCTCCACAGCGAGTGTTTTTGCACGTGGTTTAGGGTGAAAGAAAGGCTTGCCAACCCTGTCCGATCCTCGATGATGACCAAATTGACATCCAGTGGACTGGGGGCTTTGCACTGGGGCTTTGTGCCTCCTCGTGTGGCTGGTGCGGCCTATGTGAGCCCGGAATGTTCGGCTGCACACTGGGCAGGTTATTCCAGCTGAAGCTTTTGTCACTTACCGTGCTTTTTGTGTCTGACGGTTTTCTTCTGCCACCACTGTTCTCCTGTCCTCTGCAATTTTTGCGCCAGTTTTCACAGCGCGATGCCATGATGCCCTGTCGTGTGCTTCCGTCTCCCAGGTAACTAGGTCAATGCTGAGGCTTTCAGAGACGCTTTAAGAGTGTCATTAAAGCTTTTTCTTTCTCCACCTTGAGAGCGCTTCCATTCCTTTAATTAATTACGTAAATAATTTAATTAATTTAATTGTGTTTGTAGTGTATAGCTTAATTGCGCTGAAGTGTTGATACAGGAGATGATTCGTTTTGTTTCATTATAAGAAAAAGGGAATAAGAATTTATTGTAACCAAGGTAAACAAGTAAGAAGATACTTATTACAAATATTTGTAAAATGTTTGTAAATGTTTGTAAAATGTTGAGCCTGTTTCGGATCTTACTTCAGAGTTCAAGATATTTTACTTTCATGTCCAAACCTCCCGTAGTACGACGGGGGATAGCTATCAGCATTTTAGACGCGTGTAACGACTAACATTTTAATTATTATTTGGTCTAATTTTTTTCTTACGTAACTCTTTTAGACTAAAGTTAGATTCCAGCAGAAGGCAAGGATTGTTGCTCACATTACTCGACTGTGTCTTGCAAGCAGGAGGTCTGTTTTATCTTGTATTTTTTGTTAGATTGCTTAGAACAAAAATTATTATTATTATTATTATAAATGACTCATTATCCTTTCTAAACTATCTCAGAAATGTGCTGGGTCGTGTGGCCACACAGCCGTGGTATAAGCGCCTTGACGACCTCGAACTCGACTCACCGGGACCACCAAGCCAGGCTCAGCAAGGACATTTAATTACCACAACCCAAGGGGAGTTAAGGGACTTCAAACATGAACATTTGAAACGTGAAAAAGGGGAGGTAAGCGTTCAAAGACAGGGGAGACTACCAAATTTCCAATTATCGCTATTCTGTCCTTTACGCGTGTAGATTAATGAAATATAATTAATTATATAGATCTGTATATCCATTTGAATCTGGTCGCCATATCTTGTGAAGAGAAGCAACAATAAATAATATGAAAAAATATTGGTATACTTAATTTGAATAAAAACTGAATATCGTGTGTTTCAATACCAAACTAATTTTTATCCATTCCAACTTCAGTCCGTTTTAACAGAACAAGTACGTACTACATTGTCAAAGCCATCCAGTCAAAGATCAGCGCGCCACATACCAGAGGTAACCACACAATGTGCTTTCCTATTATAGCAATAGAATATTGTTTTCTAATGTAAACTTCTGGGAAGTTTGGAATACTTTGACTATTAGTGTTTAGGTATAAATTATTTATTTATACACCTGTTTGTGTATCTCAGATTATCTGCTGCATCAAGTCACTAAGCAGGACGTTTCGGAATTATCCCTTATCATTTCAAAGGCAAATCGTTCAAAGAGCCTGCTATGAATGGTAGGTTCAGATTTATTTTAACGTGTCTATCTTTTTATTATATATAAAAATTATATATTTAAAGAGGCGCGGTGGTTGAGCGGTAACACGTTTGGCTTCCGAACCGTGGATCCCGAGTTCGAATCCTGGTGAAGACTGGGATTTTAAATCTTTGGGGTACCTCTTGAGGTATTATATATTAGTGTGAGAATCCTTGTTTTCTTACCCAGTTTCTTGTAGAGTTTTTTTGTGTATCTTCCAGTTATCAAGGAAATAGGGTCATCATGATGGAAGGAGACACTTCAAATGGCATTTACTTTATCCTGTCAGGAACAGGTGAGTTTATTCCCGTACAGTACGGACACATTGAGTATTTGTTTTTATTGATTCATGTTTTGTTAGGTACAATAAATAATTGTTTAAAGTATCAACTTAATCGGAGAATACGTGAGGGAGAAACAGCGTTAACAATTATTTGGTTATTTTTATTCATGTTGTTTTTTCTATGCCAATGAATATTATATGAATTTTCAACTTGATCCGAGAATGTGTGTATGGGAGAAATAACGTGTACACACCTTTTACCAGACAGACAGACCGACAGAGTGAGTTCATATTAGTTTTGTTAAAAAAAAAAAGGTCCAATCCTTGAAATGTATAAAACATTCCTTGAAAAGTCAGGGAGCCCATGAATGAAGTAAGTGAGATTCCCGTTTCAGGCCATGTTGTCTATAGGGCAGACGATGTCAATGCATCTGTTTCTGTGGCCTACGGTTAACAAGGCTGTCTTGTGGCCAGAATAAAGACCAACCGGCTTTACTTTTCCCCAGATAATTTCAAGTACCCATTAGAGCTAGGAAAACTTAGAGGTGCCGTAAAGATCCCGAAATAAAACAAAAAATTAGTATTCAAACGCTGGACCCTCCGGTTCGGACACCAAGCGTTTTACCACTCAGCCACCAAGCCTCCTATGTGTGTATGCTACCCAGGCGTGCTGAAGCCTTATAGCAAACTGTTCCCAGAATTGCTGAGATTGTCTAGTCTAGGAAGCATCACACTCTTGACCTGTATGGAAACATAACTATATTGCTGCAGGGTCCTTGTTAATGTCTTTTGCAAGAGCCCATCAAGCCATGAAACACATGAAGTTGAAAGATTATTATGATTGATGGATTGATTAATTGATTTTAAAATGTTTGAAGTTTTCAGGGTTATAAAAAGAATGGAAACAAAACCAAATATAAAGATATCTACTGATAGTTTTATAATAAATATTTTTTAAAAACCTCCAATACCAAGTTCTATGTTTACGTGTGAGTCTGTTTAAAACTGCATTCTTTCAATCGGACAATGAACTTTCCTTTCAGTCTTAGAGAAAGTACCAGGTAAACGACAAGCTAACGACATCATCGCTGGATCTGTTCTGGGGGTAAGCACCCAGGTCTAGAAATAAATACATAAATATAATGTCATAAAATGGGACAAATGCTAAAACAATCTCAAGGCTTGGGCTTGCAAGTTTTTTTTTTCTGTTCTTTTTTTTTTTAAGTCTTCTGGTTTCAATAAGACAATTTTGCTGAAAATATAATAATAAAAAGAAGCCTATCGTGTTTCAGTCTATCATGTAACGGGAAATCCTCTGTTTTCGCGTTAGGGAATTCTAGTTTCAATAGGGAAGCCTCTTTTCTCTGCCTGTCCGTCTGTCACACTCAGATCTCAAGAACTTGAAAAAAAAAAAGATAAAATTAAATTTCACCATGCGTTGTGGCATACAAACTTTATTTCTCACTATTTTCGAGGATGTTTCAAATAAGAATTTTTTTATGCTATATTTACTGCTTGGAACACACAAACACGCACCTCATATGTCTTGCCTTGCCACGCTTCTGACAAGGTTTTCAATACAAGATTGATGTTATATATATTTAAAAAAAAAAAAAAAAAAAAAAAAAAAAAAAAAAAAAAAAAAAGAATAAATTGTACGAGTGAAAAGAGGCTTTGAATTATATCTCTATAATTTATACTTAAATCTGTTATGTTCTGTTTCTATTATGTATGCTTACATCTCTGATGTTCTATGTTTCTGTATATATGCTTACATCTCTGATGTTTTATGTTTCTGTAATGTATGCTTACATCTCTGATGTTCTATGTTTCTGTAATGTATGCTTACATCTCTGATGTTCTATGTTTCTGTAATGTATGCTTACATCTCTGATGTTCTATGTTTCTGTAATGTATGCTTACATCTCTGATGTTCTATGTTTCTGTAATGTATGCTTACATCTCTGATGTTCTATGTTTCTGTAATGTATGCTTACATCTCTGATGTTCTATGTTTCTGTAATGTATGCTTACATCTCTGATGTTCTATGTTTCTGTAATGTATGCCTACATCTCTGATGTTCTATGTTTCTATAATGTATGCTTACATCTCTGATGTTCTATGTTTCTGTAATGTATGCTTACATCTCTGATGTTCTATGTTTCTGTAATGTATGCCTACATCTCTGATGTTCTATGTTTCTGTAATGTATGCTTACATCTCTGATGTTCTATGTTTCTGTAATGTATGCTTACATCTCTGATGTTCTATGTTTCTGTAATGTATGCTTACATCTCTGATGTTTTATGTTTCTGTAATGTATGCCTACATCTCTGATGTTCTATGTTTCTGTATATATGCTTACATCTCTGAAGTTCTATGTTTCTGTAATGTATGCCTACATCTCTGGTGTTCTATGTTTCTTTAATGTATGCTTACATCTCTGATGTTCTATGTTTCTGTAATGTATGCTTACATCTCTGATGTTCTATGTTTCTATAATGTATGCTTACATCTCTGATGTTCTATGTTTCTGTAATGTATGCTTACATCTCTGATGTTCTATGTTTCTGTAATGTATGCCTACATCTCTGATGTTCTATGTTTCTGTAATGTATGCTTACATCTCTGATGTTCTATGTTTCTGTATATATGCTTACATCTCTGATGTTTTATGTTTCTGTAATGTATGCCTACATCTCTGATGTTCTATGTTTCTGTAATGTATGCTTACATCTCTGATGTTCTATGTTTCTGTAATGTATGCTTACATCTCTGATGTTCTATGTTTCTGTAATGTATGCTTACATCTCTGATGTTTTATGTTTCTGTAATGTATGCCTACATCTCTGATGTTCTATGTTTCTGTATATATGCTTACATCTCTGAAGTTCTATGTTTCTGTAATGTATGCCTACATCTCTGGTGTTCTATGTTTCTTTAATGTATGCTTACATCTCTGATGTTCTATGTTTCTGTAATGTATGCTTACATCTCTGATGTTCTATGTTTCTATAATGTATGCTTACATCTCTGATGTTCTATGTTTCTGTAATGTATGCTTACATCTCTGATGTTCTATGTTTCTGTAATGTATGCCTACATCTCTGATGTTCTATGTTTCTGTAATGTATGCCTACATCTCTGATGTTCTATGTTTCTGTAATGTATGCCTACATCTCTGATGTTCTATGTTTCTGTAATATATGCCTACATCACTGATGTTCTATGTTTCTGCAATGTATGCTTACATCTGCAACATTCCTGGTTACTTCTATGTCATGCAGGAAAACGATCTGATATGCGGAAGACGCAGACAATCAACTGTCTTAACAAGGAGTACCACAGAAGTGTTGTACCTCCATCGACTGGTGAGTCTTACCATGCCCAGAATGTATTCTCTATATTGAGCCACACACCATCAAAGTGTCTGGGTGCCTTGTTCTACCACTAATGTTCTTAAGTCGAATTCATGATCGTGTTGAAAGGCCAAATTGTCAGTTTTATCTTCCGTAAATGTATTTGTTTCGTCTAAACGGTTATAATATTTTAACTTTCTAACAAACTCAGACATCTGTAATGTTTTTTCTTCGTTGTTATTTTTTTATTTTTTTTTTATTTCAATTAGGGCCACCAAATCCACTTCGCCTAGGGCCTCCATTTATCTAAGGCCGATCCTCCCCTGCCGCCACCCCTTTTGGTCGTTTTGACCTGGGACTAAGTACTCCTCCTTTGTAAAGGAACGTGTGTAACTTTTAAGTCGAGTGAACCAATGACTCGAACTTCAAAACTTGCTTGCATTATCTCTTTTTTTATATGAGTATTGAACATTCATACTGCTTAGAATGAGTCAATGAATAGTTTAAATAAAAACACTGATCTTCTGCACTCCCAACCCCATCCCCCCATTACTGGAAGCTCTGTTGGTCGTGTAGTCTTGACATTGAAAACATAAGCATATTTCAGTGTTACATTTAAAAAGAAACTACACCTTAAAGAAAAAACAACAACTCCACAACAACAAACAATAAAGATTCTAACAGAACAAAGCAACTGTATCGACAGACTGAGACTTAATAGAGTGTTACTGCTGTTACTTCCTGGAGAGAATGTTTGTAACTCTATGACTACAACAGAAGCCTCGACTTACTTTAAACACAAAAAAGTGCATTAGAAAATATAGAACAATAAATTAGAGCCAAGGGCGAAACAAACATTTTTGTATTTCCGAGCACTGAAAGCAATGACGTCAAGGACGTAGCTAACAGGTTGTTGTTTTTTACCTAGCCTTTCGTTTTTGTTCTTAACTCTTCTTTAGCTCTCACACACCCCCCCCCCATACACACACACACAGCAAAAACAAAAGTTCAAACTAAGTAGACAAGAGGTCACAACAGTATATTATTAAAGGAGAAAAAAAAAGAGAGAAAGAATTTCAGACACTTCCAAAGTTAGATACTACAATGACTAGGTTACAATACTGTGTTGTTGTTGTTGTTATGTATATTGTTGTCACCTCTGGGGGTAAAAGGCAAACACTTATCCAGTGTTACTTTATAGCAATGTCAGTAGACACTAGAGAGGCAGCTTATATACACAAGTCTTGACATTGGTCTTTGCAGGTAATAAATGTATGCATTTTTTAATACACTGCATTCATAAATGTCTGTTTCTTTATATATACAAACCATTAGAGTTCACATACATACATTACATACATACAATACATAACATTACAATACATTACATTACATTACATACATAACTACATACATACATACATATATACATACACCAAACATACCCCCATACATGCATACATACATTACATACATGCATAAATACTTACATACATACAAACATATATAACATACATACATGCATAAATACATACATACATACATACATACATACATATATAACATACATACATGCATAAATACATACATACATACATACATTCATTAAATACATACATAAATACATTCATACATACATACATGCATGCATACATACATACATACATACATACATACATACATACATACATACATACATACATACATACATAGGCCTACATACATACATACATACATACATACATACATAAAATAAACAATTAAATTAGCGACTATTTAGCGCAAACGTCTTTGAGGACTTTTAGCGAAAATAAATTAAGTTCTCAAATTGTAACAAGATTCTGATCATTTCAGGTAACAAGTCAATAGTAAGATTTTGTTTTAAAGTTACAAAATACACCATCAAAGAATAAGCACATTTCAAACCTTAAAATGCTTGATTACATAATATAAGCCAAAGTAAACGGACGACTGCATACGAGCCAAGGTACATGAACCGCGGTGTACTAACCACTGTACACTAGCCAAGGTACATGAACCGCGGTGTACTAACCACTGTACACTAGCCAAGGTACATGAACCGCGGTGTACTAACCACTGTACACTAGCCAAGGTACATGAACCGCGGTGTACTAACCACTGTACACTAGCCAAGGTACATGAACCGCGGTGTACTAACCACTGTACACTAGCCAAGGTACATGAACCGCGGTTCACTAACCACTGTACACTAGCCAAGGTACATGAACCGCGGTGTACTAACCACTGTACACTAGCCAAGGTACATGAACCGCGGTACACTAACCACTGTACACTAGCCAAGGTACATGAACCGCGGTGTACTAACCACTGTACACTAGCCAAGGTACATGAACCGCGGTGTACTAACCACTGTACACTAGCCAAGGTACATGAACCGCGGTACACTAACCACTGTACACTAGCCAAGGTACATGAACCGCGGTGTACTAACCACTGTACACTAGCCAAGGTACATGAACCGCGGTGTACTAACCACTGTACACTAGCCAAGGTACATGAACCGCGGTGTACTAACCACTGTACACTAGCCAAGGTACATGAACCGCGGTGTACTAACCACTGTACACTAGCCAAGGTACATGAACCGCGGTACACTAACCACTGTACACTAGCCAAGGTACATGAACCGCGGTGTACTAACCACTGTACACTAGCCAAGGTACATGAACCGCGGTACACTAACCACTGTACACTAGCCAAGGTACATGAACCGCGGTGTACTAACCACTGTACACTAGCCAAGGTACATGAACCGCGGTGTACTAACCACTGTACACTAGCCAAGGTACATGAACCGCGGTGTACTAACCACTGTACACTAGCCAAGGTACATGAACCGCGGTACACTAACCACTGTACACTAGCCAAGGTACATGAACCGCGGTGTACCAACCACTGTACACTAGCCAAGGTACATGAACCGCGGTGTACTAACCACTGTACACTAGCCAAGGTACATGAACCGCGGTGTACTAACCACTGTACACTAGCCAAGGTACATAAACCGCGGTACACTAACCACTGTACACTAGCCAAGGTACATGAACCGCGGTGTACTAACCACTGTACACTAGCCAAGGTACATGAACCGCGGTACACTAACCACTGCACACTAGCCTAGATACTTGAACCGCAGTACACTAACCACTGTGAGTACATGGATTGGTAGGTGCTGCTTTAGTTAAACAATTTCTAACCAGGTGTATCCAAAATTTAAGTGTCACATTTACTTCTAGTCTAAATGAAGCAATATTTTATTTTAAAATGTCCTCTCTATACTTTCTTATCAATGAGAATGATTACCTTGTATTTAAATTCTCAAGAGTACATTAAAAGTAGGTAAATGGATAAAAGAAGGTGCGTTGGCTGAGTAGTAAATTGCTTGACTTCCAAACCGGAGGGTCCCAGGTTCGAATCCTGATAAAGTATGGGATTTTTAACTTCGGGATCTTTAGGACGCCACTGAGTCCACCCAGCTCTAATGAGAAGCACACATTAGTTGGGTAAAAAGTACAGGCGGTTGGTCGTTGTAATGGCCATATGACTTCCTCGTTAACCGTAGGCCACAGAAACAGATGATCTTTGCATCATCTTCATAATGAAATTAGAGGTCTGAATGGGGAACTTTTTTTTAATGGATAAAACGCTCACTCCGTCTTCTCTAAGCCCCTGACTAGTGCCACATAACCATTGCTTGACTATCCGCCCTTGAATTAGTGAATCTGGATCCTAATGAGACTGAAAGCCCACTAACCTTGATGATTTAGGGATTAGTCTCGCACGCGAACAACGGATCAATAGGAAATCGTTCCTATCGTCAGACGTAATCGATTTCTTCCTGTCATCAAAGCGAGAGATCGAACCATAAACCTCGGAGTCTGTCATGTGCCACAGAGCTGTAATCGTGACACTGTGGTTAGAACTTAGAGTAACATTAGAATGCCAATTCGATTATCTGTTTAGGTAAATGTGCGTGCATGTGCAGTTTCTAGCAGTGTGTATTTCAAAAGAATAAAAGAACATGTGTAGTGGTTAATGTGCTAAAGGCAGAATATAATATTGGGTTTAAAAAAATTAAGCAAACTAAGTCGGTTAGGAAGACGTTTGAGAAGGCGCTATTCTGGCTTACGGACTTATGTCCAGCCGATCCGAATTCGGACCATTTTGCTGTGGCGTGGATACTGTTCATATGTGGTAACTGTAGGATTCCAGCGTCTGTTATGTGGTCAAACCTATTCACCTGAGATTTTTTCTTAGATTGCGTAGGTGGAAGGAGTTAAGTTTTTTCATGTTGCTGGAATATTAGGCCTACTATGTTGCAGATAAAAAAAAATATTGTGGAACATCTATTAGGCTTAAAGTAAAATATACAGTTAAAAGTCTTGATGTGGACACATGGGCAATCTGATAGACCGACGAGTATATTGGATAAATAAGGATACGAGGACATGGTGGCTGAGTAGTAAAGCGCTTCGCTTCCGAACCGAGGGAGCTTGGGTTCGAATCTTGAAGACGACTGGGATTTTGATTTTTTTTTAAAGACGCCTCTTTCTTGACCTAGTTTATGAAATCAAAATGGAATGCTTCAATATACAGTTATCCCCAAGTTGCAAAAATTTAAATCTGTCATAGGACAGTCCCAAGTCCGACTGAGAAAGGAGAAGGATTGAGTATAGGGCTAGCTATGCTACCCTGTACAAAAAAACACTAGATATAGAAACACCAAACAGCAAATCAACAGAAGTCGCGGACCTGGCAGAAGATGGACCTCCAGCTGGAAGGTTTATGACGCATGTCGGTGAAAGCCAAAATCCAGAGTCATATGGAAGCCGACAGGCTGAAGACCATCATCTCTACCAGGACCACCACCACCACCATCGGTACTTGGAACGTCCGGACCATATATGAGACTGGAAAGACAGCGCAAGTGGCAGCTGAGATGAAAAGGTACAACCTCACCATCTTAGGAATCAGTGAGTCATGATGGACTGGTTCAGGGCAGAAAAGACTGACTTCGGGTGAGCCACTTTTATACTCAGGACATAGGCAAGAGGCGACACACATTCATGGAGTAGCCCTGATGCTGTCTAAGCAGGTTCAGAGAGAACTTATTGGATGGGAAGCGCAAGGACCACGGATAATAACAGCCACATTCCACACAGTGTAGAAGAGGATTAACTTAGACATTGTCCAATGCTACTTACCAACAAACGACTGTGAAGAGGAGGAGAAGGACACTTTTTACTACATGCTGACTATGACAGACCTAAAAAGAAAAATCCTTATTTTAATGGGTAACTTCAACGCCCACCCATTTCGGATGTATACCTGACTTTAGATGGGGAAAGTAAATGCGGTTGATCATTGTGCTGGACACACGAAACCCTCGTTTACTGTCGGCCGTAAAAACAGATGATAATTACATCCTAGATCGTAAGGTCTGAACGGGGTACCTTACTTTTATATCCCGTTTAATGTCTTAGGCAAATGTTTCCAAAACTGTGATCCACGGAACCGTAGTGTTCCACGAGGCCTGTATAGGTGTGTCCACGAACTAATAGAGTCACCACTGAACACGTGACTAGTAGACCACCACGTTAATTTAAAAAAAAGTAAAGAACGTGGAAGTCTTCCATTTTGGTAAAAGTTTGGGAACCACTGTTTTAAGCAATAAAATTCAATACAAGGTGAAAAAAAAAAAAAAAAGAGAAAGCAATATGAAGAAATGTGGAGGCGATTTAATGGAAGCTAAGCGTAAGAAAATGAAAAGATGGATTGGAAGAGATTTTAAAATAATAAACAGATTAAATTTTTATGTCAAATTTACCATTCTGAAAGATTACAATTGCTAACTAAATTTAAAAAAAAAAACAACTTTGTGCTTCAAGTGAAAGACCATTGATGTTTGATTCTACTAAGAACTGTAGAAAGTTATAATGTGATTTATCAAAATACTTCGCTTATTATTATTTCCGTATTCTGTACACCGGATGCACCAAATAGCTCATATGGATCCGCCTCTGTACATAAAACTCTCACATTTACATTCAATGTAACGATTGACTAACCTCTAGAGTCTAGACCCTTCATATGTTTTCATTGCTCAGACTACGCGAATGGATTCCATTCATCATTTAATCAATGGTTAACAAATGGCTCTAATTAATATCAATAACCGACTCGATCAGTTGACTGTTGTGGTTCGCCGTGCCGGATATCCCAGAAAATGGCACATTGTATTATGATAGAACGATTAATCTTTTCCATGTCCAGGACCCTTCCCCGCACTTCAAGGGAGGGGGTGGGTGATTTACAAGTTGAAAAATGTTTGTTTTTTTTACAGAAGCCGTTGTTGCTAATGAAAGGCTACATTGGTAATGAAATGATTCTGTGTCCCCACTGAAGACGTAACGCTACACATTTAGGTTTAATTCTTTCATTTAATCCAACGTTTTTTATGATAGCCGTAGACTTGACTGTCACAAGAAGAAGAGACACACTAATAAATTTAAAAAGAAAGTAATTTAAAATAATTGTGAGATATGTGGTCGAGAGGCATTAGAACGCTCGGGTTCCTATCAGGGGGACACGAGTTCGAATCCCAACTCTATCAGAAATGTGTGTGCTAAACGCCATAGGCAGCGCAGAAACTTCCATGATATTCGCCCCCACCCCCACTGGTCCACAATGGGGATTGAACCATGTCGCACAAAGAATGCTATAAGCATGAAAGATGCAATAAATAGATAAAACAATTGAATATTTTAGTTTTTGATAAAATAATATTTCCTCCTCTTTCTAGGATTATAAATCTATATTTGAAATGGCGGATGATTTGAATCACCTCAGTTTGCTGGATGTTGCCAAGTAAGTATTTCACTTTGTATAACGTTCTTTTATTTAATAATAGTCATATTAGATTGTGTATGTCCATCCATCCATCCATCCCAGTGGTGCTACAGCCCATGGAGGACTCTGGCCTGCTTCAACACCTCCTTCCATTCAGATATCTCCTGGGCCTTTCGTCTCCACGCCCTAACCCCAAGCTGTTGCAGATCTGCCTCCACATCATCAATCCATCGCATTCGGGGTCTGCCTTTGGGTCGCCTTCCTTTTGGTTTTTGCCTGAATACTATTTAGCTTGCGTATGTAGTTATTATTAAATGACCAGATCTGTAGTTACAGCTCCAAACCTCAGAAGTAATTAGAATAACCCCCAAAAAATTTAAGGCTAGGGCTATATTAGCAACTGAGGATATACCTTCATCCCCTTCCCTTAAGCCTATCTTCACTTTCAGATCTAACTTTAAAAAGGTTTCACAAGGACTTTTAAAAATCGAAATACGGTTATAGAAAACCTAAACGCTTATGTGTTTATGTTACCGGCAAAGTGCGAACTCCGACATTTACATAATTTGTGGTCTACTGTGTCCCCCAGAATATAGCTTAAATTATAATGTGGACTTTAATCTATATGTTTATCGTTTTATCTTATCTTATAAAATACAGACGATACTTCAAAAAAGAAAATGATTACGTCCTACGCGTGTTGTTAGATCAATCTAGTCATGTATGTTAACTAATGACTTAAATTCTGCCAAGTCACTGGTTTTCCTGGCTAGCTCAGGCAACGCATTCCATGCTCTAATAGCACTAGGGAATAAGGAGCATTTGTACAAATTTGTCCTAGCATATAGAACGAGGAATGTGTCTGAGTATTTTATTAGGTTTTGTTTTTGTATTTAAAGATTAGGGTTCAGTGTTTTATGTATAATTGCTACTTTACTTTTAAGTCTTCTATCCTGAAGGCTTTCTAAATTTAGTGATTTTACTAAAGGTGTTACTCTAGTTAAATTATTCACTATTCGTTGATTTTGCTGTTTTCGTAACTTTTTTCCTTCCGTTTCAGACAGCACACTGTGTTCCAACATTTCCCAACACAGAAACTTGAAGAAAGTCCAGAAATGTGGACCATTGTCAAATACAAGTGAGTCTCTTTCACTCGTACCTTTGTATTTTACATTTTACTACATATTCAAGTAATTTGAAGTTTTATTTAGTTAAGATATATTACAACTACAACGGTTTAGTTGTCTACCAGCAGTTTGGTGCTATAAGTCAACGACCTGTAACAACACTCCCCTCCCTTTTTTTTTTCTTTCCTGAGCATAAAATGTCGATATATCTCCCCCCTCACACACACACACATTCTTTTGACAAAATACCGCCCACGATGAAACAGAGTATCCTGATAACAAGTTATGCTACATCACTTTTAAGAAGAACATAAAGACCTATCTGTTTAAAACTTTTTTAGATTAATTGTCATTTTAGCTTTCCAGTTTGTGTTTGTAATGTTATTACAGAGCCTTGAGCTTACATATTGTTTGTTAACAGCGCTTTATAAATAAAAGTATTATTATTATTATTCATTCATTCATTCATCCTTGAAACTATAAAATGACGTGTATAACTCTCCTTTTAAAAAGTAAGTATTGCTGGCTAAACGTCGGTTCAAATGTCTGAATACTTGCTGTGTCTCTTTGTCATCAGATACGGTCGTGTGATCGCCACAGACTCCAACAATTTAGAATGGGTCTACGTCATCAACTCAGTAAGTATAGTACAGCAGCAGACGCTTCTTTCTTTCTTTTTATACCTGTAAAACTTGGGAACAAAACAATTACACGAATAATTACATTTACCACTCACATTAATATGGAAAGATAATGTTGGTTTATAATTTCAGAGTTATAATACCCCATTTACACCAAGGTGATAATAATTATTATGTTATAATAATTAAGGTATTAGCTGTGAGTGTGTATCACCATGCAGTGCCAACACCTAACAGTCAAGCGATTTATAATACTTTTGAGAAATTTTGTTTAAAAAAAAAGATGATAAAATCAGAGATTTAAAATAAAGAAATATGTAATCTGCTAATATATACAAAGCTTATAATAACGCACTCCGTCTGTTTTTCTGTCTGTCTGGGTGGCGGCTCTTTTACACTATTTTTTCTTCCACTTCCAATTCTTGGATCAAAAAATGAAATTTAATAAAACTATTCACAGGCAATGACAAAAAAGGAAACATTTTTTTTTAATTAACCAATCAGTGGGAATTAATTATTTTTTTATAGAGAAAGAGAGAAGATAAAACTTGCAACATTGAGAAATGTGGCAGCAATCGAACGGTGCTCTCCCTTCATTCAATAAAAGCTTTGTTTAAAAATAGTTGTTGTTTTTGGTTCGTTTGACTGACTAATCATCATGATGTGAGGTAGACAAATAACATATAAGGTTTCCGAAACAAGCTTTTGTAGCACAAACTAACATGTTCACCTATTTAGCCTTGTCAATGCTAACGCAGCAATACTCAACAAGCAAGAAAATGTTCTTAACTTTTAGTTGGCTGTTCTGAAAGATCTTCTGAAGAGATTTGACTACAATTGTAGAGCTAAATAGATAAGCTAATGATCATTTATTTAGCCAACTATTACTCTATTGAAACGTATCTTTATTATCTTCTATATATACTTTTACTGCTATTTATTGCTATTATTAAAACTATTATAAATAAATAAATTAATGTATGTGTGTGCGTGCGTGCGTATGTGTGTGTGTTTGTGGGTCATATACTGTCTCAGTGTTATGTGCTTTCATTGACTGCTCTTAGACTATCATAAAGTCTGAACGTAAAGTCTAATGTATGAGATGAGCCTACAGTTTTCAGTTTGAATGCTTGAAGCCCCAGATAGTGCGTGCGATACACTAAATAAGTAACAATCCTGTTTTAACGCATGTATAATGTCTTTCTTATTCAGGGGGAGGCCAGAGTGTTAAAATATCTGAACCCTGGACACATGAATCTAAGAGAGAGAAGGAAGACAACTCAGGCTGCTATTGAGGCGGAGTCTCCGTACCACAAGACAAGAGAAATATTGAACTTTATCTCAGAGAGAGACCACAGTAAGATGTATTTAACAAACATGATTGTGTGTAGGGGTCTGGTGTCTCTGAGATCTTAATGTAGGTCATGGACTTGTTCTATATGGAAATTAATGTTATTGTTTTAGTTTTCGTATGATTGAATTTAGGTTAATCTTTCTTTCTTTAGGTCTTACTGAACATTATTAGTATGACCTTTACAGTGTTTCACTTAAAGATAAAGTCCAATTAGTGACCTACATGTTTTTTCGCTCCGGACGCATTCGAAGCGTTGACCTCTAGGCGTAAATTTTAATTTCCTTTTGTCATCTGCGCTTTTCTAAAGCAACTTTTTTTTTTTGGGAGAGGGGGGGGGGAGGTGGGGTATAAATAATTTTTGTGAAATTTAAATATTTAATTTACGTTACAGTATTTTAAACTTTACTTTCACCTGGCAGGTAATCTGTTGGATTGTTGGGGTACCACAGTTGATCAGCTAAGACCTCTACCTTCAACGTTTTAGTAGACTTTTGGACTATTGGTCCACATATGATCTGTTGCCCAGTTCCCTCCGTTTCAGTTGGCTATTGGACCAATCTTGCAGTGGTGTAGCAGCTATAGAAAAGTAGTCGCTTATTACTTTTAAGAAGACTTCAATCTCATGAAACTCTTACTAGTAAAAGATGATACATGCAATGGAATGTCTCAGTGTAGGCCTTATATGTACTGATTTATACAGGATGACCTGATTTTGTTTTGGTAACACTCGATCTTCTATATAAACTTTCTTGAGGAAAAGGGTGCTGGCACCATCATGTTATTGAACCTGGGCCTACTGGTAACTCACTCCGCCACTGCATTAGTGCACTAGTTATCTGCCTGCGTTATTTTCTATAGGCCTTATATTCAATTTTGGACCATGTTCTTTCAAAGTTAGTAATCCATAAGTGTACCAATTATATTAAATTGTTTATACATTGATTCACATTTAGAATTTGACTCTAATTTTTGCTTGTTTAGTTACGACTGCTTACAAAGCTGACAAATATCATCCAACAACTCGACTCATCAAATCCGCACCACCACTTAATGAAGTAAAGAAGGAGAGAGTTGGCCTTCAGAGAGCAAAAACCACGCTCTCCTGTGACAGTAATAGGCCAACCAAAGCTCTGCCTATGATTAACTCTCGCCTTAGTTTCAAGAGTACGCCGAAAGGAAAGTCCAGCAAAAGTATTAATACCGAAAAAAGAGTCCCGGAAAAGAAGCTGGACACCAAACATGACTCCACCCAAGAAGAAAGGATCTTACCCCTGGTGAAGATAGATGAAGCAACAGATGAAGAGAGCAAAGTGAAGGGAGATAAGATGGAGCGAATTGAAGAAGAAGTCTCGTTAGATGAACAACAAGGATTTGGGGGTGACTCTGTATCATCTCAGAAAGACTCCGACAGTCAAAATCTTTCTACGGAGTCACTAAAAAGCACGAGCCTAAGAAAGAAACCCAAACAACGCTGTGTAAGTACAATTTACCACTTTATAGATATATAGCTATGGACTAAATCGTCACTAAGCCTAACAGCCACTGTAAGAATGAAGCGATACGATTGGTTAGATCTAGATTCGTAAGTGACGTACGTATGCCTCACCTAAAACAATCTCAAAGAACCCGGTTGTTTTTTTTTTAGATGTCTAGAATTTACTAATTTATTAAATATAAATGTTTCTAACCAATTAAATTTAAAAAAAAAAGATAAAATGTTTACTATTAAAAGTTTTTAAATTTAAGTTTGTCAATAAATCAAATTTGTATCAATTTTTCTTGTTTAGCTCATCTCTTGCATTCATGGTTTAATCACTCTGATGGACCATTTGGAAGGGGGTGGGGTAAGGTATACCGAAGAAGGTTTCCTTGCTGCTTATTTTTTTATTTATTTATAAATGCGTTCGAATCTGAAGTCTAACTCTAGGTCTCTAGCCTCTACATTGGAAGGTTTAATAGTCTATTGTTAGTTTCATTTTGTTATCAAACGACCTAATACTCTACTTAGTCACCCCTTAGCTTAGTAAATTTTCTATACAAACCAAATTAATTATGACTCATTAATTAACTAATTAATTTATTAATTAGTTTATTCATTCATGTGTTGTCATCGACAATGAATAATTGTGCAAGATTCAACGTGATCTGAGAATGGGAAGTGGGAGAAATAATCACACAGACTGACATAGTTAATAAAAGCTTTCTACACACACAAAAATCCTTCAAAAGTTGTAAACATTAATAACCACTTTGCAGACGTCAACTGAGCTCATTGCACGAGAGAAGAAGAGATTCAATATTCCGTTGAAAGGTTTCAACTCTGTCACCACTCTTAGACAACCGGAAAATGAGACATCCAGACACAAACTACCAGCCTTTGTTCAAGTGGAAGTCTTGGGTCAAGGACAAATATTTGTAAGCATTTGACCAGAAAACAGATCGAGCAAAGCTTTAAATAAATATATGTATTATAGAAAAAAAAATATTTTCAGATTTTCTATAGGCCTATACAACGTGTGTATTATAAACATATTGAGCGCCTCTCACTTACCTCATTGCTTCTACTTTTAAACACTTTTACAAAATAATCTTTTTTTTTTTATATGTGCCAAACTGTTACACTTTAAACCAAGGAAGGATCTATGTCAGTGCAGATTTCGCACCTGTTCGTAGCCTCACCCTTTGTAAGTCCTCCACAAACTAAAATAGATCTATATAGCCCTAAACAAAAAAAAAAAAAAAGAATTTCAGTTGAATAACTTTCGTCAACATTATAGCTGAATAGATTTCCTGACAAAGTGAGCTTATCTTATAAATTATAGACGTAGCTTCAAAAAAAAAAAATTACGCCCTTACGTATCCATTTGATAAATAATAATAATAATCTTTTTTATCCGTGAAGAAATTTGCGCATTACAAAAAAAAATAAAAAAAAAATGGGTACCATAGCAGACAAGATATACGTTCATACCCCAGTGTCTCATATTTTTCAACCTAGTCGTGCATATTAATTAAAGACTGAAGCTAAATCTTGGGTTTTCCTGGCTGATACAGGCAACCCGTTCCATCCTCACATGATACTAGGGAAAACTTGTACAAGTTAAATTCATTTCCCATCAGCCGCTGTTTTCCTATTTACATAAGTCCTACATTTGTCTGTCGCTGCAAGTTTTGTCTCAATAAAAATGAAAACTTTATTTTAATGTAAATATTTGTTTTGCACAGGGTCTCAGAGCGTGTTTAGAACCGGAAGAGAGAGGGCCGTCTGTCAGCCTTGTAAGTAAACGCACATTGCATAGTGAAAAGCATTTTTTTTTACATTTAGGCATAAATTATTTTGTATCTGCTTTATTCATAGTGCAGACATTTTACATAGATCACCAACTCTCACTTTATCCATTGACTTAGCTATGTCAGATATCGCCACTTTATTAAATGACATGATACTCTCTTTTTTTTTTAATGACATTCTTTGTCTATGCTTGATATACAGGTGAGTGCAGATTGCGAAGTTCTCCAAATCAACAAAAAGTTCTTCATGACGCACTGTGACGAGGCACTAATAGCCATCATTAAACATAAAGTAAGGACTTTCAGTCTTGTTTGTTTTAACTTTTCCCAAACCTCCCGCAGGACAGAGGGGCGAGGGTATAGAAGCGAGCAGGGTTTGTATCTTCATCTCAAACAAGCAGAAGATATATATATATATATATATATATATATATATATATAAATTATCAAAGGGGAAGAACTCCACAATAAATCTCTTAATAATGTTGAAGCTTTTTCTCTTATTTTATATCAAACAAGATAATTAATTGGCCAATTTGTTATTTTTTTTTATGATTTGTATTTTGTTAGGTATGATAAAAAATTGTTTTGAGTTTCAACTAGATTGCGGGAAATAGAATCTAAGCAGACCAAACCCTACAAATTTAGTCATATCTGTGAATACTAAAGGATTAATTTCCCTTGTTGATATCAAACTAAATAATTAATTACCAGTAATTAATTAACTAATTGGTTATTTTGTGTTATTGATTCATGTCTTGTCTATGCCAATGAATAATTGTGCGCAAAGTTTCAATTTGATCCAAGAATGAATGTGGGAGAGATAACATGTATAAATGTTTACCAGAATGACAGGCACAGTGAGTTGATATAAGCTTTGGAATAAGGGCGAAGTGCTAGTTGCATTGAGTTGATCAATAACACATGGGCAAGAGTTTTTGTATAGATACAGGATACTACAATATATATATATATATATTTATATATGGCTCCTTCTGTCTCGGAAGACAATAGATGCACCCAGATGAGTCACTGGTTTTGTCTTGAGATAAAGCAGAATCTGGAGTGACTGATCAAGCCAATTCTGGAGCGGCAGAGTTTGCCACAGTTCGTGCATGTATATGCATCTGTGCTAGGGCTAGCTGACAGGGCAGCTTTCTTTGTCTTTCTCTACTACAATATGCAACTTAAGAAAAGGAGAACATTATCTTCCATCATTTTATTAGAATAATCTTGAAATTCAAGACTAAATTAGAGTTTAATGAATTTGTTTTTTAAAAAAAGTGCAAGGGGAGCAATGACAGGGCAATCAATAATTTCCATTCAAGCTTGAGTTTCTCAGCAAACACAACTAAGATTAAAATCTTAAATACAATATTTCTAGTCTCCATCCATATATGAATTCAGCCTACCAGTTATGCAGTTTGTACAACTAAATCACAGACCAAGGATTTTTTAAATCAGTCAGGGGAAGACTATCCAATTGCTGACACCTTTAAGCCTCCTTTACAGAACAACAAACTAACCTTCATCAATTTTAATTGTTAACAACTTTAACATTTTTCTTTTTTAAAGTTGCTGCTCTGCACGTAACATTAATTTATTTTGTTCCAGGCCAAGCCATTTCCAAGTGATGAGGAGTTGATTGACAGGCTGGACATCAGTCTTCGGTGGGAGGAGTACAAACAGAAACTTCTGAGAGACTTTATTCACCAGCGTTGGAACCACAGGAGATGAGACATACTTGATTCAAACAGGGTCCATACAATTTTAGAGCAGTGACTCAATAGAGATCAATTGTAAAAAACAAACTACAGAGAACAAACTTCTTAGTAAATATTTTTTCCTTCATTTATTAATACATGAATTTTAAAAGTATACACACAGATCGATCATAAGAACACAAGTCTTTGAAAATTCAAATATACTTTAAAGTATACATTTTTTGTTAACAATTAAAAAAAACAATGTCAAATAAAATATTCTAACTTTTTACATTTTTTTGTATTGATTAGTTAAGCCTTGTCAGTATTCTTTTTTTTATAGCATTCAGAAAAAAATACATTCAAAATATATTTTAAAACCTAGTTAAAACACACACAAAAATTAGAAAATAATAATTTAGCATTAAAAAAAATGGTGCATACTTTGTGTTGGGTGAAATCTGAATAGACCTTCAGTTCCTTGATTGCACATGTAATAGATATGGTATGCTTTACTGTTATCATTAGCGAAACTTCACATAAACTGTAAATATATGTTTAACGGAGTCTCAATGATCACCTTAATGGTATAAAACAATACTGATTTTAAAAAATGTACAAGCTTATAATCATAATAATCTATGTACATGACTTATACACATTGGACTTCATTATAAAAAATTTTGAGAGGATTGCTTTGACTTATATATCAGAAACAAAAAAAACGTACACATAAGTCAATTTCTGGATCTAGGCCAGGCTTGAAAATAAGTTAAGAAACAACCCGATATAGAAGATTATTATTTAGATAAATCTATATGTACATACATATGGAATGAAAGCACACAAAAGTCTGTGGAAATCATCAGTAGCACATGAGATTGAGTTATAAATGTCTAATTGGAAAAGGCTGAATCACTTTTATAACAGAACAAGAAAAGGTAATCTAATATTGCAAGATTACCTTAAACAATCCTTTACATATTTGTGTTGTCAAAGTTTAATTTTAAAAAGTGAGTTATGGTTCTTTAATTAATATTTGGAACTACAGTATAGACAAATTTATAAAACAAACATGAAGTTACAAACTATAGCAGAATCTATACAACTTAAAACAAATTTCTGCATTGTAACCAAAGATAATGTGTAACAATAAAGAACTTGGATTATTATTAACATTTAAAAAAGTGATGTCTGACGGAGCAGCGATGAGTTAGCTTTTACAAAACATGAAGTCTACAGACTAACAACTATTTTTCCACAGCTAAAAACATAATTAATCTCATAGCTCAATATGAAGACTATTTTATTTCTGATAATAACTTCTGAAATTAAATTTTATAGAAACCAAATAGATGTGGAATAGAATAAATGTAAAACAATGCTTCAGAGAATGACATTAAAGGAACAAGAATTACATGGAATGCTTTTTAATTCCCCTTGCAATAATAACCACTGCATTTTCACTCACATTACAAAATTTACTTCTTTACAGTAAGAATGGTAAATGATAATATACATTTCATATGTACATTAAGTAGATATAAGTATGTATGCCCTCAAAACAGCATATGTTGTTTCAGTGCTCACAAATTTGTCTTTATAATTTGTGAGTGACAAAGATCATGACATCATTACAAGTTCAATGTTGACAAAATAACTTAAAAAGTTATTGTCCTTCCATTGTCTATACATTTATAGTAAATTAAGGCACCAACCAAAAGGTATCAAGAAAGCTTCAATGCCAGGAAAGTAAAAAAAATGGCTGATTATCTTTGTGCAAGAGCTAGAGAAGCTGGCTTGGTCTGTCATCAGAACCATCTCAGCTCCACTGTACTTACTTCAATGATTTGTTGCTGGGTTTTTTTAATGAAGTACAAACATCAGTCATTCCTCAGAATCAAGCAGTGAGGTCAAGTAGACATGTTATCGCTTCAAATTATGCACTGAGTGTCATGACATTAATATCCAGTCAGACAATAAGTGTGAACTAGACATCAGTCTGTGTTAATGCATTGATTCTAATTACTGTTGAGCTCATGTCAAACTCTATTAATCTGACTCTATTAGAGTCAAAATACTGTGTTTGAAAGTCCTTTAGTGGACTGAATCCTCAAATATTAAGAAAACTGTTATTGTTGATAATGTTTGTGAGGGCAGACGTCAGAAATCTTCAAACATTATGATCCAACAATAGAGTCTGTAAAAGTATTGTTAATGAAGTTCTCCATAGTGCCTTTCACCTCTTGGCCATAGTACTCAATGATCTAGAGACAAAACAAAACAAAATTGAGTATCTTTCATCTGAACTTGAGAAAACCAAACAGGAGAGTTAGAAAAACAATGGCAAAACAAACAGGTGGTGAAGACAGACAACTATATATCATGTGTGAGAGGCTCCAAGAACAGGTGAAGAAAGTAAGGAATACTGGAAACAAGTCTACAAGATAAATGTTATGTATAACTTAAGAAACAGAATATAAAAAATGGTTTTATAAAAAAACAAAGCTTATATTGAGACAATGGAGAGCACCATTCAATCACAGTTTTATCTCTCAATGTTGCAATTTATCTCCCCTTTTTCTACATAAACAGAATAAATTAATTATCACTAATTGATTCATTAATTGGTCAATTCACTAATTGTTTAATTATTTTTTATAAGTCATGTGTTGCCATCAACAATAAATAATTGTGCACAATTTCAACTTAATCTGAGAATGGAAAGTGGGAGAGAAAGGTGTACAAGAATATAACCATACAGAGCCAGTTCACATACATTTATCATTCTAAAGTAAAAGTAAACTTCCCCCTTTCAGACCTTGTGATCTATGGGGCAGGTGATGTAAAGGTAATCTATTTATGTGGCCAAAGGGTGTTATGTGGCCAACACAATGACCAACAACCAGTAAAAACTTTTAACAAGCTAATGTCAGGAACCCATCAGAGCTGGAGGCACCCTGATAATCCCAAAATTAAAAATCCTGGTCTCACCATAATTCGAATTCAGGACCCCAAATTCGAAGCCAAGCACTTTACCACTCAGCCACCACGCTTCAAAGAATACTTATAAGAGAGAAAATTTTCTAAAAAAAAAAATGAAAAACAAAATTCTCACAAAATCATTTCATTAAATGTATCCTAATTTTTTTGTTAAAATTTTAAGAGAATGCTATCAAAACATTTCTTTGAAACCAACCTATTAGCCACTATGATCCACTAATCCTAGATGGAGGTCTCAAGAAATACTACTTGCACCCCTGGGGATGGGCCACATCAGACCCAAGAAATAAGCCAGAGATCAACTAAGTGGAACTTACCGTAAGAGAGCCCTGAGTCACAGCTGCAATATTCTGGAGAACATCATCCTCCACGAAGTCACAGTAGGTCAAGTTTAGGTACATCAGCTCAGTGCAGAAGGTAGTTGACCGATGGGGCAAGCAAGGAAATTTGGCCAGCTGTAACATTTCACAAAATATTAACTCCTTAAACTTATAAAAAGTTTTGAGAGGAACACCCTCCATATCCCAAGAGTGAGCATGAATAGTCTTTTAGTGAAGACTGTTATGGAGTGAATGTATGTATTTCTAATGTAACCATGATATGGCTCAAGTCTGTTGATTTTTTAAAGTTTCCCTTTCAGACCTTGTGATCTATGGGGCAGATGATGTAAAGGTCATCTGTTTTAGTAGACCATGAATAATAAGTGGTCCATGTGGCCAGCACAACGACCAACCGCCTTTACTTCTCCTCAACTAACTCAGGTACCCATTAGAGCTGGGTGGACTCAAGAGGCACCCTAAAGATTCAAATTTGCGGCCCCTGTTCGGAAGCCAAGTGCTTTACCACCGCCCCTACCAAGTCTGTTTTAGTTGAGGTTATTAATAGGGTAGTGAAAACAGCAGTAGGAAAGTTCAAGCAGGAGACGAGCGATAGAAAGACATGCAAGTAGTATTTTGTTTTATTTGTGTGAGGAGGTACAAAACTAGTGATCCAGAGCCCTTAGCCTTCTGGATGACAAAAATGGTTATCACCTAGCCACAATGGATAAACTAACTTTAGACAATATTACATTATCAACATTGAAATAAAATGCTGTCAATGTTTTGAATTGAAGTTGTGATCATTTTTTTGTTTCAAAACAAGTTTTATTTAAATTTGGCAATTTAGAGATTATTACACCTGAGACACCTACAATGGTTTATAGTTTGCCTAACTGTTTGAAGCTGCAACCCAATGACCACACATCAACAAAGACCAAGTTAACAGATGGAGGACACAGAAGTTATAAAATGATGACATTTAGCAAAAGTACAAACAATCAACACCCCTCCCCCAAACCAAACCATTTAAGACATTCCGTAGTAAAACAAAGACTAAAATATATGAATGGTCAGAAAATGAGCAGGTATGATAACTAACTGACATTGAGATATGAGGAAAAAGAGACTTTATCCTATATACTGCAAAGTTCTTAACTATACAACAATAATAATGGATGCAGATGAACAACCAAAAAATCATTTTTAATTAGAATTTTTAAAAAGCACATTACTTACATTTGGGCTAAAAGTTCCATCAGCAAAGGCAAATTGATTTTTCTTGATATATTCTTCAAGAAAACTTGCCAACTCCTCAGGAACTGAAAATATTAAGTAAAAAAAATCAAATCCAAATCAAGTCAAAAGTTTATGTGGAAGAAATTATGATGTGCAGGTAAAAAAAAACAACACTAGATCTAGGTTATAAGTAATAAATTAAGTTTTAAACACCAGATCTAGATTGAAAGTAGTAAAAAGAATTAAAAATAAAAAATGGATAAATTGTATTACTTGAGATAATTTTAATAAATGGCGCCGATGTGATTTCTTTTACACCTTCCAAATTTACATAGGTCAAACGAGTACAGTTTGTCAGTAAAGCGTGGATGGCACCATCAGTTAGTTCTGAAAAAAAAGAATTTTTTTTTAACTAGTCCTTAAGCAAAACTCAATAACAAAATTCAATTAGTATTCTCCCAAACAAAGAAGAAATAAATAAAAGAAATAGGTGATATTTTAATTAGATGATCCGTAGTCTCTAGAGTTTAGAATCTTTTAAGAAAAATTCTTAGAAATGAGAAGGAAAAAATCTTTTATTAATTGAAGCAAAAACTTTAAACGGATATCAAAAACTATTATAATTGAAAATAAAATGATATAAATGTTTTGCGCAGAGACACACCCCCACACACAAATACTTACGTGAATTCCAGTCCAGATTAATTTTTTCCAAAAGCGTTAAATTTTCTGACAGCATTATCAAGGCACTGTCATTAACAGCATCTGATGAACAGAACCAATACATTTGAACATTAGTTTAAAAAGGTGAGAAATTTCAAATTAAATGTAAACTCTGAGGTGTACTGCGTTACTTTTATAGGTTGAAATCAATGACCAACAAGTACAGGCCAGCACATGAAGCTGTTTAAACAAAAACTTTTTTGCTTAAAGTAGGAAAGATGAAGACTACGCAAGTACATAAACTACTGAGCAAAATATGAGTGCCCAGGTTCAACTAAGCCTGATCTTGTGTTTATTTGTTGAATAACAGGGGGGGGGGGTGTTTGAGGGGTAAAACCTTTGGTGCCATGGAATGGAAGCGAGCAAGGCCATTTTGAACAACAAATTATTAATTCTAACATTGGTTGAATATTTGCATCACAAGGTCATGGGGGAATGTTTATTTCAGACCATAATAAGAGTGGTTGAGAAATTCAATGCGCATGAAAGGAGATTGGTTGTTTTCAAAAGGACCAATTTCTTACAGGAATCTCTAAGCCTAAAAAAGAAACACCAACTTGATCAAATAACTCTGGAATCCACAATACATCATAATGAATCTCCACCCTGGGACAAAACCTCTCTTCCTAGTATAAGAGACCATATTGAAAATAAAAAAAAAAATCTGACTACATACCAACAGAGCTCAGGCAAATAGTGAACTGTTTTCTAAAAACTCTGATCAGTAGATCAGAGTTTACACGGATGGCTCATCCCATAAAGCAACCACAAATAGAGGAGCTGGAATACTTAACGAATGGCCCGATGGAGAAAAACTAGAAAAATCCATTGCAACTGGAGAGCTCTCAGACAGCCACAGAACAGAAAGGGAAGCACTAGAACTAGCTGCTACCATGCTAGAAAATCAATCAAGTACCCCACACAGTCAGATTGTCTAACCAATGCAAGAGCAACTCTACAAAGCTTGGAAAACTCCTCCAATATAAAACAACTCAGGACAGCCTTTATAAAGCTCAACAACAACAGAAAGAAAACTGTTATTCAATGGATACCAGCACATATTGAACTAGAAGGAAATGAGAAGGCTGACACACTTCCCAAGAGTGGAAGAACAAACTCACAATAACAATTACTTTGTTACTAACAACACATGGATGGAAAACTAATAGAAAAAAAAAGACATTTTTTAACCCATGCCCCCCCCCCCACTCAAAAACCAGAGTTTTCCCTAGTGAAGTCAATTAGCTGTTGTTTTTTTTCCCAAAGATATACATAAACTGTAAAATTTCTAGAGAAAATCATGTTTTTTCAACTGATGAAGAATTGGTAAGTTGATAAGAGGAATTGTAAAACCAATGATAAATACACCAATCATAAAACATTGTTCACAAACATTATAACTATTATTATTACATTAAATGACACAATTATGGCATTCCCTGCAATAGTAATTGATAGTTTTTTTGTTGTTTTTTTTCTTGCTCAAAATGGAAATTTTTTGGGAAATTTCTGTACAGTTTTCAGACTTTGAAATCTATAGAGAAGATGATGAAAAGTTCACCTGTTTTTATGGCCGACAGTCAACAAAGGTGACGTGGCCAACGCAATAACCAATGGCCTTTACTTTAAATAACCAAATTTAGGTATCAATTAGATTTGGGTGGGCTTGAGTTTCTTAAAAATCTCGAAAAAGAAAAAAAGAATCTTCAAGACTCGAAACCGGAACCTCTCGGATAGGAAGCCAATTGATTTACCATTCAGACATGAGGCTTCATCTTTGTGTAAAAACCAGTCTATGTTAATTTTTTTTCTCCAATATATTGATTTAAAAAAAAATAATTTTTAAATAAAAGAACTAACTCATATTGCTGGAAATATTCAGCACTGTGATCATAGAACAATTCTGGGCCAGCAAGTTCAATGTCAAGGTCGTCACACAGCTTTCTCTCAGCGTCAGCTTCTGTAAGTTTCTACAGTTGCTAGCAATTGCATTTAGGCCATCATCAGACTCGATGTCTTCACACCAAGACAAGTCTAGATCTGTGAGCTAAAATAAATTTCATATTTTATCTGACAACATTAATGAATTTCTATAATTAGGATATAGTTTAAAGAAAAAAAAAAGGTTTTATTTTAGATAATTTAATATCTAGTTGTATCTGGGATGATAACCTTTTGAAATCCTTATAAAAATCTTACTAGCCTGGGACAACTATAACAAGCCTAAAAAATGTAACCTGTCAAATAAAATTTCTAAGAAAAAAATCATTTTGTAAATACAGGCAAACAAAACCATCTCTGTAACAACCCTGTAGCAACTGTCATTGAGCTCAGGGACCACATAAGAAAACTAAAAGCTCAATTCAAAGTAAATTAAAACTAAGACTTTTGTTTAAGTAGAGCGGCTTATGTAGCGTCAAACTAATGTTGCCAATTATTTGCTGCTGACATTATTAAAGAATGCAATAAAAATTTCTCCATTTAAAAAAGAAACTTTTTTATTATTCCATCTATGAAGTCTTATTATTATCATTATTTGTATTAGCTAGCTTTCCTTCTTTGCAGATATACTATACAATATAAAAATTAACAAAATTTTAATGTTATTAATGGAATTCTAAGCAGGGACTTGACATTAAGTTCAACTTACCTTAAGTGGAAAGCGCCCTAATGCTATCATAAGTAAAGAGTTATTTGTGATCATGGTCTCAGCTACCCGGAAACGGCTCAATTGATAGAATTCAACTAATGGTGCAATTACATTGTCATCAATAAAGGGTACTCCTGAAGAAAGATTATATAAAGGCTATTATTATCACTTAATTACTTTAAAAAGATTAAATTAAGTTAGTCGATTAAGCAATTAAAAGTAGGTACAATGCAATGAAAAAACCCTCAGTCTAAGACATGCAGAAATGCAACTAAATGTACTAATAGAGAGATTTTAAAAAAAATCACAAGAGAACTATTATCTCAATGCTCTACTTTAAGACTTCCAAGTGAAAGAAATGCAATCTAAAGTGAACATTTTCTTGATACCTGGATAACTAGCTGAGAACAAAGAACGTTGAAAAAAAAATGGCTTTAAAGTAAACATCACTTCTAAGGGAAGAAAACAACAAATTTGAGTGTGGGTTATATCAATAAAAGTTTGTGAGGTAATTGAAAATGAATAAAAAAGATCTAACTGTGAGCATAAAGGTTAGGAAACTCTTGTCTAAAAAATAAAACATTTAAAAAATGCCCTAAAAAAGTGCTCATAATTTAATGCTTACCTGTAAAGTCGATTTCGGTTAAGTTATTCAGTTGCATAAGCTGCATAATTCCCACATCAGTTATACGATCACAGCCTTCAAGGGATATCTGAGTAAGTTCGGGGCAGAAAGTGCCTATTTTTTGCAAAATCCTGTCTGACACAATGGGACTGGTTTTTCCACCGTACACTCTTAGGCTGGTTAGACTTGAATTGGAGCACAAAAATTGTTCAAAGTACAGAAGACAAAGGTCCTCATCAAAAGCATACCCACAGCAGCAGAAACTGGTGATAGCTGGTTTGTAAAATGCCATAATAGGGCCACTGTCTCCTAGAGCATTGTTTGGTGGCATGCCGACTGCATTAAAGGTACTCTCCTGTTCAGCAGTGCCAGTATTTAAATTTATGGGGTCAGAGCTCAATGTGAGCGGTTCTGAAAAGTCACTTAAGACTTGACTGTGGATAGTTTCTTTATTATCAAAGTGAGCATCTAGTACTTTGGATGGGTTTGAGCACTGCAAAGAGGCAGCAAGACTTTCAGTACTGTGTGTATCGTTGCCTGTCCTCCTCTCCATAAGAAGTAGGTCTTGCTGTCCCTTCTGACAATAATTCTCAGATCCATCACTCAATGAGCATGGAACTATGTTTTCAGAATGACTTTTACCCTGTTTCTGTATAGAGCCATTGATTCTTTTATGTGCATTACTACACAACAGATCAGTACCTGAACAAGAAAGAACATAGATACAATGATTATTACATTAAAAACAAAACAATCCTTTCTGTACATCTATAGCTGTAAAACACTGAAGAGAAGACAATAATTATCATTAGCAATTATCATAACTGGATTTATGCAACCTTCAACACAAAACTGAGTAAAGGTAATGGGTAAATGGTATCCCTTTCAGACCTTGTGATCTAAGGGGCAGATGATTTAAAGTTTATCTAATTCTATGGCTGACAGTTAATGAGGGTGTGGCCAAACAAAGATCAACCCAATGTATGTCAGGTACCCATTAGAATTGGGGAAACTCATGGACATTCTAAGTTTATTTGACCCCTTGCTTTGGAAGACAAAAGCTTTGCCACTGGGCCATCTCACCTCACAAAAAAATTGAGTGATTTAGTTTAAATGGAAAAACAAGACAATCAGAGCAATGATATTTCTTTTAATTCCATGAAAGTCATTTCACAATAATTTTGAATAAATCTAGTTACTATAACTGTTATCTTAATAACAACTATTTTCTTCAATTAAGAGTATTTCATACTTAAAATAATAAAAAAAATATTTTCAAGAATGTTTACAGTCACAAATGTATTTTCTACATTGTCTTTATGAATTAAAAAACAACAACAACAAAAAACAGTTGATCTTGTGAAAGTGCTAAATAATTAGGTCACTTTTTTGTGTCAGATCAAAGCAAGAACCAAATTTAAAAAAAAATCAAGACTCAGACTATCTAAAATAATGTTTGACTAATTGTTTTACATTTCGGATGCTCCATCAGAATCAAAGACTATTACATCCTAGACCAAAACATCCCGCAGGAAGTTAAGGATGGTGATGGGCAGGTTAGACCCCGGGATCTTGGAGAAAACTGTCCAGAGGGAATACCAATCAACCAGGCAGCCATCCATTTGTAATCCCAGAGTATACTGATACAGCTTGAGGAAATTTTTATCTTTTTTAAAAAGGGTGTAATTTTTAAAGACAAAAATAATAATAACCATCACATTCGAAGAGTGTATAATGTTTTGCCTAAAAGATTAATCACAAGGCTAACTAATTAGTTTACACTGTCATAGCAACCTTTACTAAAGTAGCTGTCTTGCATGTTTGAACTAAACTGAGATTATTTTCTTTAACAGCACATTATTTGGCAAGTCTTAAATTTCACAATACAAAAGTTGTTGAACAAAAGATCATTTGTTTTGCTAGAAAGCCATTATAAACTCTGTTAGCCTAATAAATTTACAAATAAATGATTATCAATCTAGAAAATCTTTACCTGAACGTCTATCATGTTTCCAGTTAAAAAGCCGTTTGACTTTCCTTGACAAGTCATCAAACTCTTTGAGTGTTTGGGCAAGAGTGCTAGTCTTTGGTGCTTTTTTATCAGTGAATTCATTATAGTACCTTACAGCAGCAGGAAGACCCAATCCAGACAAATATAAAAAAGCAGTGCATTCTATCTGAAAACAACCAAACTCAAATTGAAATTTTAAATCTTCATGTTTTATTTGGAATAGTCAAAATAAAAATAAATTAACTCTAACAGACCACTGTACAGATTTTTCGTCCATTTCCAAAATTGTAACTGAATATATGCCATGGTACTTTACTAGACCAATACATTAAAAAAATTCTCCAGAATTTAACATTTTTATCCAATAGTAACTAAACAGCATGTTTAGCCTTTGCAAAACGTCTGCGTGGTCATACATGAAAAAGTTGAAAAACCAGGAGAATTGATGGAAGGTTTTGAAATCACATTTTTTAAAAAATATTTTGGTTGATTTAGACTCTTTGGAGACAAATTTTTATCTAGAATAACATTTTAGTTCAATCGACAGAACCAGGCAAATATGACAGTAGGTCTAGGCTTTTCACAAGCCGATTGATATTTTGATCCCTTTAGAATCTAAGGAGTCTGAATTTTATCAGGAGTAATATTTTTATTTTAATTGACAGAGCCAGTGATAAGAAAAATATCTGTATTACATCTAGATTGATAGCAAAAAACAAAAAGGGGAAGGGGGGGGGGGGGGCAGGGAGAGCAAGTCCCACACAGGATCTCAGATTTAGGAGTCTGGTAGAGCTAAATAGTAATGAAAGAAATATTTTTCATTTAAAAGAAATATATACATAGTAATGGGAACACATTATCATAAACTGAATTCATATAACGTCTGTAAACCCAATAGTTAAATGTCCAAAGAAAACTTTCTTCTAAGGTGAAGAGTTGCACTTAGGATTATTGATTAAGGGCATGTTGACTGAGTATTTAAGCCCTTGGCTTTTGGACCATGGGTCTGAAATCTCATTGAAGTTTGGGATATAAGGACACCCTTGAGTCCACCCAACTCTAATAGGTAACAGACATTAGTTGGGTAAAGTAAAAGCTGTCTGTTATTGTGATGGCTAAATGACATCCTCCTTAACCTCTGGCCATACAGATGACCTTTATATCATGTGCCCTATAGATTGCAAGGTCTAAAAGGGGTACTTTACTTACTATATTGATACATTTTTTTTATCATAATAATTTTGAAGGAAACAGCAGCCTTGCAGAAAGTTGATTGTCTTGGTACATTATCCTAGATTGCTAAAGCACATGTATATATATATAGTCAAGTAACATTAAATATAATAGATTGTCTAGATATTATTTTTCAGTGTATGAGTTAAACAAAAATTAACTGTATAGTATGTAATCTGGTCAGTATATGATCAATGTATAGAACAAAAGACTCTTTGCTATCCATAAGGCCACAGTTCTTTGATTAAAGTTAAAATAAATTATGGCTTTTATATAGCTTTACTTTCATGCTTATAGCATGCTCAGAGCGCTTTGGTCCAATCTCAGTTGTGGACCAGTGATGGGGAGGGGGTACCTAGGAGAAAGTTTTTCCGTGCTGCCTTTAGGGGCTCAGTAAACACAACTCTGCCAGAGTCAGGTGTCGAGCCTCGAGCCCCCTTCATAGATAGCCAAACCAAGTTCAAGCGCACTTAGCCTCTCGACCCCTCTTCCCACTTATAACCACGCTTAAAACCAGCAAACAACATGCTTGAATATCAACATATGAAAACATTAGTAGCACCTTAGTCCAGGCAATATTAAGAGTACGCAGTGTTGGCCCACAGAGTGTACACAAATGTCGAATGCAAGTACTTGATACGTTCTGACATCCAGAGATATCTAATGTTTGTAAAATACAGTCATAAGTTTCTGTAAGCCCTGGAATCTGAAAAAAAAATAATATCCACTTGCTTTTAACATATGCTTTTCTGACACTGGGTAAATATTATCTAAAGAAAATATAATGTTTTCATTCAAGGTCCTTAAAATAAGGGTTGGAAATGAATATGGTTAAAAAGTGTATTATAGCCTGAGTAACATCCAATCATCATTTACATTGGTTTTTACAATAAGTAGTACAAAGCTCATAATATCACCTCTATTAAAGCTTCCCTTGCTAGCTGCTTGACTTCATCCATCAAAAACACTTTGTCTGTTATGTTAGTTTGGGCTATGTTCAGACTTTGCAGTGATGTTGCATTGCGCAGTAGATTCTAGACCAAATGAAAAAACAAAAAACAGCATGATCATCAGTTGTTGGTTTTTTTTACATCAGTCTCTTCAGCTGTTCATTACTGCTTTAGATGATAATTATTTATGAAAATTAGTTTAATCATATTTAAGACAATTAACTTTACATGAGTTGCCAACTTAACCAATTGTTAATATTTAAATATTTTAAAAAAACAAAAATTAGGTCCAGGTTTTTTATTTTGGTACTACCAAAAAATACAAATACATCAAAAAAAAAAAAAATGAGAACTAAAAAAGGGAATATATTTTTGCAATTTAAAAGTTGCATACCGCCATCAAAACTTCATAATGAGTGCACTATCTTATATAGCACTTAAACACAAAGTTTTTGGGTGTTAACAATTTGCTATCCAAGAGAAATGACAGAGGAGAAAGGCAACTGATAGGGAGAGGAGATTACTTAGTGTATATATTGTCATCTCATCATAATTTTACATTGTAAGAAAACTACCCTCATTAATCTTTACCTTATTTTCATTGGGTTACTTGCCTAGATTTAGAACAATATAGTATATAAAATGGGGGGCTAAGTGGTTAAGCATTTGGATTCCGAAAGTGGGGTCCTGGATTCAAATCTCAGTGAAGACTAGTATTTTGAAGTTTTGGATTTTTAGGGTGCCCCTGAGTCCAACCAACTCTAATGTGACCTTAGTTGGGGAAATTAAAGGAGGTTGGTTGTTGTTCTGGCCTAATGACACTCTGCTCGTTAACTGTTGGCCAAAGAAACATCATCTGCCCTTATAGACTACAAAGGTCTGAAAGAAGAACTTTAGTGTATAAAATAAATAAAAGTGTGGAGCACTTAATTGCCATTCTATCTATTCCTCCTGACAAGCAAGACAATATATATCTTAATTTAAAAGGAAAAAGCCTCACTTTAATGATAAACATTCATATTGAAGAAGAATTAAAGATTGTATATTACTTATCAGGCCAAATCAAACATTCTACACAGCGAAAACATGATAATGTACTTTGTCGTATCCGAGCGCATACATCCAAAATGTTAAACCCAATGTACCTGCACTACTGTGTCTGTCACTTGTGTGCAACCGTCTAGGTCAACAACTGTCAGAGTCCCATACTTGCAACCATTGTCTAATGAAAACAGCCCCACCAAATGAAAATTCAAATCAGGTAGTGCAGACAGATCCAATGACACAAGATGAGTGCATCTGAAATGAAATAAAAACCAATGAAACTTTTGTTTTTCATACTTTAGGAAAGTTTTGAAATTGTGAATTAAAATTTCTTTTTAAGAATCATTTTACTTTTCTAAAGATGGCTTTTTTTGTTACGCCAGAAAGTTGTTTGATGTTTCTCGGTTGTAGAGCTACACCTGTTGGAAACTTTATGCCCCCCAAATTAGAAAATGATTGGGGAATAGGGCAGTGGCATAGCAAGGTAGTTGCGGGCCCGGGTTCAAGAATATCTAGGTGGGCCTCCCTCCCTCCCTCTAAATAAGACTTATAAGGTTATACTTTTTAATTGCCTATACAAAAGTGCAATTATGCATTCCTGTTTGGTGTCATCCCTAAGGCATCAATCATGTGGGCCCCAACTAGTCAATAAATCCCTTTGCGCCATAGTTGGTACATCATAGGCTGTGGGCCCCTAAGGGTTGTGGGCCCGGGTTCATTGAACCTCTTCACGCCATGGATGCTATGCCACTGAGTTAGGGTAAGGGTTTGATATTGGAAATGATATATATAGAAGATCTGCCAAACTTCACAACTATTTGGTGTAGACAGTGGAATATTTAAGCCAAACTGATAAGACAATACAATCTTTCTAGCATAATTGTAAAATATTTAATTGTGTATAGAATGATTCATGATTGGTTATGTTTTAGCAGATGAGATGAATATCAACAAACCTGTGTAGTATCTTGTTAAGACAATCTCCAGTTATTTGATTACAGGATTTTAAACACAATGTCTTTGCATTTGAAGGAAGCAAGGCCTCAACCAGCCTGAAAGAATTGATTTAACAAAGCTTCTTACACAAATGTCAATATGACAGGCTTGTTTTTTTATAAAGTAAAAAGAAACTTTTTCAAAAATTCAACAAATTGTATGTGTATAATAGTTCTAAGCTCAATAATAAGTATAAACTGCACAATATTATGAGCTAAAGGTCAAAAGTAAATGGCAATATATTTGAAACTAATACTTAGTCACCTAGTGATTCTTAAAAATAAAATACTTTAAGAAAGCAGAAAAAAAAATGAAAAAGACTCACTTTGAAGTAACTTTGTGCTTATAATATTTGACCAGCCTACGTAACAGTTCATTGCTCTCTTCTCCCCATGAGCCATGGTCTAACTGTTTCAGCAAAGCTAAGCACTTAGACCCAAGCCACAAGCTGGGGCTATCTGCATTAACCAGGCACTGAATTAAAGTAAGGTGTGAAAAATGCTTCAGAGTAGGAACTTGCATCCTCAACCATTACCGCACCTTAGGAGAGATACCTTCCAACTTCCAGCATTGAATTCAAGTTGACTTAAGATGTTCTTCTGTGTCCTACCAATAGATGAGCTTCATGTCCCTATATAGTCCACACTTATAGATATATTGATCTATGTATTGTAGATCTAGATTAGATAAAATGAAAGAATTCAAGAAATTAAAAATGTTTGTTTGTAAAATGTTTTTTTTACATGTTTTGGATGTTCCTTCAAAGTTGAAGATAGTTTACTTCCTAGTCCAAACCTCCAGCAGGACAACGGGGGATGGGAGCGGGCAGGGTTTGAACCCTTGACAAATCCGAACAACAGTCCAGCGCGCAAACCGCACGACCAGGCAGCCATCTAAATTCAGAATATAGATCTAGATCCCATGAGTTAGACCTATACAGGCTATATAGATCTATATTAATCTATAATCTATAATAGAGCATATATCATAGTAGACATACTTGACTATAAAGAGAATATATAGATCTAATCTATATTTCATAGATCGAATAGAATCTATAAATCTATATTTTTATACTAAAAATAAGTGTGTTTTTTTCAATAATATAGAGAATATAGATCTAGATTATTCTAGATCTAGAATTTAACTAGAATTTAGTACAATACTCAATTATTTAATATACAGTAATGACATTACAGTAATTTACAATTGTAACAATACAGCTTGATTCTAATCAAATCTAGATTCTAAATCTAGATTGACTAGATCTAGACTGGATTTTAAAATTTATTAATCTTAATCTAGAATTCTAGAATCAAGATCTAGACCGTACTACTAGATCCTCTAGATCTGGTCTTCTTAAATCTTATATATAATATATATATATATATATTACAGTTTTATATAGATGTTACTTCAAAAAAGAAGATTCTATGATTAGCGTCTTTGCGTCATGCATGTTAACCAATGACTTAAATTCTGCAAAGTCACTGGTTTTCCTAGCTGGCTCAGACAACCCATTCTATGCTCTAACAGACTAGCACTAGGGAAGAAGGAGCTTTTGTTACAATTTGTACAGATTTGTCCTAGCATTAGGAATGAGGAATGTGCCTTTATCTTTGTTGCACTTTCAATGACTTTATCTTTGTGTCTTTCTGAGTATTTTATTAGATTTTGTTTTTGTATTTGAAGATTATGGTTCAGTTTTTTATGTTTAATGATAATGTTATGTATTGCTACGTCTTGACTTTACTATTATCTATTCAAGTTTATTCTCGATCTAGATTAGGTTTAGCTAGAATCTAGAGTAGATCTAGGAATCTAGACAATCTAG
Source organism: Biomphalaria glabrata (assembly GCF_947242115.1). Taxonomy (NCBI): domain Eukaryota; kingdom Metazoa; phylum Mollusca; class Gastropoda; family Planorbidae; genus Biomphalaria; species Biomphalaria glabrata. Next base: position 10,425,690 of record NC_074718.1, read on the forward strand.
TCTAGTAGTGTAGTCTAGTCTAGCCAGTCTGAGTCTATTGTAATTGTCTGGCCTGAGTTTGTGAGTACTAGTAGTCTACTCTAGGACTATCTGAAAACTAGGGGTCTTCGATGGAAAGTTTTACCCAAATCTAATCTAGATAGTAGTAACTTTAGTTAACTAGCCCATTATAAAAAAATAATATTTATATAGAGAGAGTAGTTTATTTATTCCAGATATTAAAATTAAATGAATTCGTACAACTTGCTGTTTTTGTGGTCATTATCATTACGGTACATGATCCAATATGAAACTAGTCTAGCATTCTGTATAATTTAATTTAATGTGTGTGTGAATTATTCTGACCCAATTTCCTTCCAAGTCATCTTCATCTTGGTTACATAGGATAGTGATAGGAAAAAACAACAATCTCGGAAATTACCCAAATTTTAATTTGAAACTCTTTTTTCTTACATAAAAAAACAGCTAGAATCTAAATGAATTAAATTGGGTCAGAATAATGAGGTAGTTCCGAATTCCACCCGAGTCACGTGGTTGTGTGTATACAACGCGCACCGTGCTTAGTTTTAGTTCGTTTGTAGGGGGAATCTGAAGCGTTTTAAGTCAATATTTAGTGGTTTCAATTTACTCATTAGCGCTAAACTATAATTTGTTAATAACAGGAGAATCTAGAGATACATTTTTTAAAATAGTTTCAACTAAAACAAATAGTTAAACCTTTGATAAAAGGTACCAAAGCGTTGGCCTATAATCTGCCATACTGAGATTAAGATTTCTTGATCTACAATGAATGACTACACTTACAGTTCTTAGCATTCGGGTAACCAGTCCTAGAAAAAAAAGTAACACTTTCATCCCCCCCCCCCCCTCCTCTCTGCCCAAAAGTAAACAAGCTTGAACTTGAGTAGAACACTAAAAGTTGGACAGCAGACCAGTGTGTATTGGTCAGATAGCTCTAGGGCTAGTGTGTAGTCGATATGTCGACTAGTTGTTATAAAAGATAAAAAGACTGCCATGTGTTTTCCTTGTGCATAATAGGCTTCAGTTGTTTAGCGAACAAATAACACATCTGATAGTCAAGGATAAATCTAGATCTACTCTTGCAGTTACACAGGCCAAATGTGTCTTACCCCGCCCTGTCATTGTTAAATTTGGTTTCTAAGTAAAAAAATGGATCTAGATCTGTTTCGTCGACGCATTCTTGAAACTTTAATGTAACATTTTTTGAATTTCTTAAAAATGATAGAACTTTAATAACATAATAATACATCATGTATCCAACACAAAAAAATAATTCTTAATGTTATCGATGTGCATAATGTATTTGCAATTATCGGAATATGAAAAACATAACGTTAAAAAATAGCTGAAGTTTATGAAAATAACAATGTTTCAACTAATATGCATATTATCCCATATAAAGGCCTATAAATATAACAAAATAAATATATATATGTGTGTGTGTGTGTTTTGTGTAGTTTATACCAAGCCTTTTTTTAATCTTACAAGAACGTTTGTAAAAACATGTTCTTCTGTATGTAAATGTATCATTGGCAATGTGTTGACGCTTTTCATGACTATAAAGGAAATATCATAATTTAAACTCATCCTTAAACAGTTCTTGGCCCTTTATGAAAACATTTGTATAATTTTTTGAACTTTCAGGGAGTTCGTTGATGTACTCTGTATATTTTAAAATGTTTGTAAATGTAAAATTTCGTAAAAATAGAGGAGCAACAGCAATGGAAATATAGGAAGACAAGGCCATTCTCCTCTTTGTTGTCCAACAATCACGTGACTTTGGTTAAAGTAGGTCAGAAATACAGAACTACCTCATTGGAAAATGGACATGCACATTGTCATTGACTAATATGCATGACGCGTAGGACGTAATCATCTTCTTTTTTGAAGTAACGTCTGTATTATATAAGATAAGATAAGAGACTATTGACATTAGTGACATTAGTCATTAGACATGATTTTGATTAGACTTATTTTATACTACACCACAATACTGTTCAATACATGAACTGATGAACTATGATGAACTACAGTAGTACATGATGATGACATGAACTGTACACTACTACTACACTGACTCTGAGTGACAGTAATACTAATACTACACTACAGATTACTATTACTATTAATACAGAATACAGTAATAGTATTATAGTATTATAAGTCAAGTATAGAATAGGAATAGCAAGCTAATATAAATACTTATAACTAATATAACTTATTAATTATTATGACTTATTATTTATACTTTATACTAAGTTATACTATAATAATTAATTAAAATTAATAACTAGATCTATACGTCTTCTATACTACTATTAGTTTAGTATTACTGAGTATTAGTATTATCTATAAAACTATTACTAGCATGCTAGTTTCATATTAAATATCAAAATAAAGATGTAATGACCACAAAAAACAGCGAGTGTCCGAATAAACTACTCTAGAATTCTATAGACTATACTATATTTAAGATTAGATCTAGAGTCTAAATCTAGAGACTAGAGTAGAGTCTAAATCTATATTCTAGTTCATGTACATCTAGTAAACAAACTCCAAATGACTGACAGTGAAAACTTAATTCCTCCCAATTAAAAGAGCTCATGCCTTCATGGTATGCCAACGTTAATACAGTGCGGTCAAGTGGCTGTAACTTAAATTATGGCTTGTATGAGGTGGTAGGGTAATAATATGATTATGGATGTTATTTCTTTTAACTCATTCTAGGGCAGCATATGAAAGGATTAGGGGTAGATTTCAGTTGACCAATCATATTTTATAAAATGGTGCATAACTTGAAGAAAACTGTCACTGGTCATCCAACCAGTAGGAAAGGCAAGTCCAAGAGAGTCTTCTGGCGGTCCAATGAACATAAAGTTTTTAAATTGCTTTCTTGAAAAAAAAACAAAAAAAAACAGGTGGCAAAGAGCTGCTGATGGCTGAAACAATGCAGTACATTGTAACAAGCTAGCAACCTTCTCTTGAGGTAAATTGACCTATTTGCTTGATTCCACGAGGTGCAATTATTTTAGGAATTTTTTGCAGCACACCAGTTTAATCTTAATTGAAGATCTGCTCACCGCTAATATTTAATATTGGAAGATTCTTCTAACAAAGTGAAAAATGTGTTAACATTAAATTTGTTGAAAACTGTAGCCCGTGCCAGTGATGTAACTTCTGGTTGTCTGATTGAAAGTTCTGGATGGCGTAACGTCTCATAAATCCCCCCAAAAAGCCACTCTCCTCCAGCCATTGAATAGGTGGTCTATAACGCAGGGCATTTTATATTATTTACTATAGCCATTTCAAGGGCAAAAACACGAACATTTTTGTTTGTAAGCAAGGCCATAAAACATATTTGAGCATCTAGCCAGGTGCCAAAAAATTTTCCTGTTCTGCTGTAAATATCAGGCTGTATTTATAGTTAGGACACAGACAAGTTTGGTTAGCTTTAAACTTTTTTAATATTGTTAATCAATGTTGATCGGACAATGCAAAATTCTTTTGCCTACTTGTCGAACTGTCATGCCCTACTCAACAACAGTTACAGCATCTCTCATGACTGACTCTGGCACTTTATTATATATCTTTGTCAGTTTTCCTTTTATAAACTCGAGGCATTATTAACTGGAAAAAAATATTAATCTATTTGTCATTAACTATATGTTTTGACTAAAAAAAAAATCTAGATTAGATCTAGAGCTAGATCTACTTAAAATTGAACGAGCATTAAATAAGTGAGTGTGTAAAAAAAGAAAAAAGCATGTGTGTGTGTGTGTGTATGGTCTATCTTAATTAATTCCTATAGGTCTAGGTCTAAAACTCTTATTGAACTCTAAGATGATAAAACTTCTTTTCGCAAAGATAGTTTTGTGCTTTAACGCATAAACATACTAATTATTGTCCATTCATTTGATATTTTAATCAATTTAACATTCAAATTTGTTTTTCTAAAGCTGTTCGCTAAAGTTGCGTAGCCGTGTTGAGATAGATCATAGGCCTATATTCATTCATGAAAAAAGGTCACACATGCGCAACACAGAATGAACTCTATAAAAGCCAATTTTTAACTCTAGATTAGTGTAGATTTAGATCTATGTCTACCTCAAGATCTTATACTTTATACTTTAACACATGAACATACAAAATTAAGTCTATTCATCTCAAATTTTAATCAAATATATGTAGGCCTACAAGCAAATGTTTTAATTTGAAAAAAATGGATTTAAGCCTATTAGCTATTTTTATTTGATAACTTCATTCACACTATTTTTACATTGACACATTCGCTTTACCTATTACATTATATTATTATTTCGCTTAATTGTGACTATATCGACAGTAATGCACAAATAAAGACCCGCGGGTAACATATGTCTAGTATACTATAAAGTAGAATGTGGGGTGTATGTATGTGACTTATAGACCAATCTTGATAAAACTTGGCAGGAATGTTTCTTGGGTACCAACTTAGACCTTAGTGTATGTATTGTAGCCCTAAAACTTAAGACCCTAAAAAAAATAAAGTTGTCCGACTCTATTAAAGCTATAGTATTTAGCCATGTCTACAATGTTGATATGAGAAAAAATCGAAAGGATATAGACCTAGATCTAATTTAAGAAATACACTTTTTTACTTTGGCACATGAAAATACAAACGAAGATCCTTTGATTTCATTATATAATAAAATTAACCTTCAATTTTGTGTTTCAAAAGCATTTTTTACATTAATTAATTCCTTATAGAGTAGTTTATGCTATTCGGACACCTATAGACCCAAATTTAGAAAGTTTGACTTTAACAGCGCATTATTTGACAATGGTTCGACATAGAAAAGAAAATAAAGTATCAAAATGTTCTTTAGTTTAAGGAGAATAAGGGTGACTACTTATATTTGTACCCCTGACCTATATTTGTTATTATATTTAAGGTCAAAGAGGCCGTGTATTTTCATTTAATTCGGACAAATTTGACCCACATTATTTGATTTCGGACACCATAGTTTATTTCGGACAGTCTCTATATTTAGGCCTTAATAAACTCAGATTTTAATTCTTTACTAACATTAACTAACTTTTAAGATCCACAGGCATAACCCCCTCACATTAAATCATTAAGATGTTTTTGAATTTGCATAAATACGAACACAAAAAGTAAAAATATGAACATACTTATTCTACCAAAATTAGGTCACTGGGATAGTGACTTCTATACTGACTTATTTCATGTTTGAATTGTTTGCATGATTAGATGTGTGTTGAATGTTTGTGTTTTTTGCTTATATATTAATTTAATAAATTTCTAATACAGATGTCAGATGATCTTTTGTATTATATATTACATGTTAGGATAACCATTCTTGCCTAACTGAATCCTCTCTATATTCTCTCTATATAAATCTAGATCTATCTAGTAGGTCTAGATCTAAGAATTTAACTTCATTCAGTGTACCAAGCTCACTCCAAACATTTGCCCATTTATTCTCTATTTAAAAAAAAAAAAAAAAACGAAAAAATATAATATAAGATCATTTTTTATTGATGTCCAAAACTGGCTGTCCGAAATAAATTTTGGTAAGAAAATCGTAATTTAATTCGGACACTCTATTAATTTTTTATTTGTATGGAATCAGACAACTTGGCTTATAAATCAAATAAATCAGCTCCAAAACAGAATAAATATTGCCGGACTCATTAGTATAGACTTAGCCAATCAAAAAATATGGTCTTAACCCTAGAAAGAGGTAAAGTCATCTGGGCAACAACACGACTAAGAAATTTGAAATTCGTTTTTCTTACATAAAAAGACAGCTAAATTTAGTAAATGGAAGGAAATTGGGTCAGAATCATTGGAAAATGGACAAGCACATTACACAGCGCGCTAGTTTTGTAATAAATATTAAAATAATTATTTAATGACCACGAAAACAGCGAATGTCCGAATTCATGTAATGTCCGAATTAAATAAACTACTATATGTAACTACAGATTACCCGATGAACACTCTTTCATTAGACAATAATGTAATGAATGGCGTACTAAAAATTAATTCGTTTAATTGTTTACTTTATAATCCCATCCCTAGATCAAAAACTCTAATTCAACTCTAAGATGATAGAACTTCTCTTCGCACAGATAGTTTTATACTTTAACACATGAACATACTAATTATAGTCCATTCATTTCATATTTTGATCAAATAAACATTCCAATTTGGTTTTCTAAAGCATTTTTAAGTGAATACATTCGTTTACGAAAGCTGCGAAACCGAATTGAGATAGTCCTAGATCTATATTCATTCATGAATCGCGTACTAATAATTATTTCGTTCAATTGTTCACCTTATAATCCCATTCATTTAACAAAGCTATCGCTCTTTTCGTTTTTAATAGATATGAATGTATCGGCTTCGGGTAAACCCATTTTTGCAAAACTAATTTTATTTTCGTAGCGAAAGAGAAAAAACTTGAAAGCTAACTTTAACATACATCTAAATCCAATCCACTAGATTAGTAAACACAAACTTAGACCCGCAGGCCGCGGGTAATGTCAGGCTAGTATCTATCTATCTATCTATCTGTCTATCTGTCTGTCTGTCTGTCTGTCTATTTGTCTGTCTGTCTATCTATCTATCTATCTATCTATCTATCTATCTATCTATCTATCTATCTATCTATCTATCTATCTATCTATCTATCTATCTATCTATCTATCTATCTATCTATCTATCTATCTATCTTATCTTATTGTGAAGAAACAAGTCCTTTTACGTTTAAAGTGTCTTTTTAATTGTGGAACATTTTAACAAATACATATATATACACGGCAACGTTATGTACAGATCTCCTGCTTCACTCGCTGACCTTTCTCTCTCTCGTGTTTACACACTAGTCACTTCCCCCAAGTCCCCTAACTCTCGATACTCAACACTTGACCGTGTGTCACGGTTGACCACACAGCAACCGTGTCACCACAGTCCTCCCAGGGCAGAGAAAAATTTTGATCGTATCAAAATTTCATGAACCGAATAGTTTGGGTGTACATTAATAATGTTTAACATCGACAAGAAAAAAAAACAATGACATGTAATACAATGGCATCTTCAATTATGAGAGAACTGATAATGCCTATGACGACAAATAAATTTTCAATAATATGTTATTGCAAGGGACATTTTCAATTGAACTATCGTAGAAAGCTTTCCTGTTATATTATACAACTTATATACAAAAAAAATACACGCATTTAGTTTTTTCTCTGTAACAATAATCTTTTGAATGCCAACATTATCAGGTGAAAAATGCACAATTAGTTCATACTTTATGTTACATCAAAATATCTTCCAAATTAAGGGAATTGTTTACTTTGTGTTTCTTTCATATCAGTTCCTACATGGACATCTATGACTACAATCAATGCAACAAACTTAAAAACTAAATTGTAGTACAACTTTCACATCTCTGAATGAAATAAAAAAAAATTCAGAAGTGTAATGTTCATTCAATTTTGACAAGACAAATTTTAAAGTTATCATACAAGTTATTTGTTAATTTTCTCATCATCTGATTAATGAATTAACCTAAGTCGAGCGTCCCTAGACATCATCTGCTTCCTCTATTGGTTCTATCACCATTACTCTACAACTGTCTTGCGTGTCTTGATTAGCGTTTGTTGAAAGAGTAAATGGTCTGGGCATGTACAGCTTCAGCATATTGATGTGAAATACTTTGTCTCGGCCTCTGATGTTTATGCTGTAGTCGACCTTCGAAATCACCTTTGTGACTTGGAATGGGCCCTGCCATTTTATAAATAGCTGGTTATTTCTGTCAGGCAGCAGAACCATGACATTATCATCAACTTGTAGTGTTCTCAACTTTCGCCCCTGATTTAACTTTCTCAATAGTTCTGGTTTCTCTCTGTTTGTTTGCTTTTGGACAGTTTCGCATGCTTTGATTATATTTTGTCTTGTCTTGATGACAAGATCGTATCCTGTGTGTACGTCATGTTCTATGTTCCTATTTACTAGAAAGTCTCTGTATAGTGACATGGGTCCCCTAACAGGTGAGCCATAGAGCATCTCGAATGGTGAGAAGCCCGTTGTTGTGTGTGGTACTTCTCTGTAGGCGAACAGTATGGGGTTGATCAGCTTGTCCCAGTCTGTTGGGTTGTCCTGTGCTACTTTGTTCAGCATTGTTTTCAGCGTTGAATTCAGGCGTTCGCACATCCCATTTGCTTGGGGGTGAAAACGGGCAGCAAATTGTTGTTTAATATTCAGAGTTTTGCAAAACTGTGCGAATTCATTTGATTTAAACTGGGTGCCTTGATCACTCAGTATTATGCGAGGGTAACCTGTTCTTGCAAATATTGCTGTAAGTGCGTCTCCGACATCTTCGGAAGAAATTCTTTTCAATGGTATTGCTTCTGGAAACCGTGTGCACATGTCTACAACAGTCAATATGTAGCGATGGCCTCTTCCGGATATTACTGGCATTGGTCCAATAATATCTACGGCTATCTTTTCAAATGGCATTTCACTTAAGTCTGTTGTTTGTATTGGAGCTTGCATATATGTTCCCTTTGCTCCATGTATTTGGCAAATATGACAAGATTTTATGTAGGCCTTGACTTCTTGCGTAATTCTAGGCCAAAAAAATTCATTCAAGATTCTATTCAATGTTCTCTTTACTCCCATATGTCCGGCAAACGGGGTGTCATGTGCAAGCTTTAAAATTGTTTCTCTATACTTCTTTGGAACTAGCAATTGTTGTGTCTTGCCTGCTTTCAGATGAATTTCTCTCACATAGGCACCATCTTCGCCTATCTTAATTAACCCTCGTCTTGGTGGAGCTTCACTTTCTATGAGTTTTATTAGATCTGGGTCATTTTTCTGTTCACTGACAAATTGTTCTGTTTTAATGTGTAGTGGGTCTTGACTTTCTGTGGAGATTTCATTCGGGTTGTTCACTTGATTATGGCTTCTCATATCGCTATTTTCTGTTTCTGTATTTTCATTTTCATTGTTATAAGGAACTTGTATGTTATCGTTTGTATTTAGCACTTCTTCTGCTTTCTTCTGAGCTCTTGTAGTAACCATGGAACATTTCTGTGTGTATTTTTCTTTCCACTTGTTCAATTCTTCTACTGTGCAAGGTTTAGAGCCTTTGATACAGCCAATGATAAGACCAATGTTGTCAGGCTTATTGTCTAGTACTAAAGCCTCATGCCAACCACTGATGAACGGTGTGTGTATGTTGATACGTGCTACCAGATGTGTAGTTACTTGACCCGTGTAACCAACACAGTCTTGTCTTCTTCCGGTGTACTCTTGTGGGTTGACGTATTCTTTTGCGACTAAAATTGCAGTTGCACCTGTATCGTACAGTACGTTGGTCATTTGTTCTCCCACAAAGCCCGGGTATACCTGCAGTTTATTAGCGTGTTTGGCAGCAAATGCTCTATCTCTGGGTCTGTTGTTCCAAACTCTATTGCGTCGGTTGTAGAAGCAAGTGTCTGTAATGTGGTTTGTTCTACCGCAAATTTGACATTGGAAACGAACCTTTTGCTGGTTACGTCATTCCTTGTAGGTATATGTTGGGCTCTTATCTTCATCTTTCCCTCTTCTATATGTATATGTTGGGCTCTTAGCTGTGTCTTTCTTATATGTATATGTTGGGCTCCTATCTGCGTTCTCTCTTCGATCTCTATATGTTGGGCTTATTTCTTCATCTTTCTCTCTTTGATATCTATATGTTGGACTCATTTCTTCATCTTTCTCTCTTCGAGGTCTATATTTTGGGCTTATGTCGATATCTTTCTCTCTTCTTCCTGTATATGGTGGTCTCTTGTCAGCGTTCTCTCTTCTATATAGAGGGCTTGGAGTCCTCATTCTTGCAGCGTTGTTCACCATAAAAGCTGATGTCGCATTTGGGTTCTCTCTAGCTAACACTTCCATTGGGTGTGCGGCCTTATACTGCCTTAGTTGTGCTATCAGGCTGCTGATGGTCTTTGGCTCTCGCTCCGTGACGTATGTTTTCACATTATTATTGTAAGCTTCCATCACAGCGTCCATTATGATGTGTTCTCTGAGGGTTTCATATTTGTGATCCACTTTTGACAGGTCTACCCATCGATCGAAGTATATCGACATGTTGGTGACGAATATTTGAGGATCGTCGTTCGCCAGAGGTGTCGACTCTTTCAATCTCCTTCTGTATTCGTAACTTGTGGAGCCAAACTGTCTCCGCAACGCCTCCTTCACGGCCACGTACTCTTTTCTTTCTTCATCTCTCATTTGAAGACAGATGTTGATGGCTCTACCTTTTAAGCGCCCCATGAGGCTTCTTGCCCATTCTGTCTGTGGGAGGTTGCATGATGTTGCTATATCCTCAAATCTCAGTAGATATGAGTCAATGCACTCATTCTGGCTCTCGTCAAATGGAGACATTCTGTCTAATTGTTTGTATTTGTCAAAGTGTTCCTCCTTTTCATTTTGCTGTTCTTTGTCTTTCTTTTCTTTAAGTTTTAGTTCTAGTTGTAAGATTTCCTTCCTTCTACTATCTTCTTCTTTCTTTTTGGATTCTTCTAGTTGTAAGATTTCCTTCCTTCTACTATCTTCTTCTTTCTTTTTGGCTTCTTCCCTATTAAATCTCCTTTCTTCCCTTTCTTCCTCCTGTGTTATTTTTAGTGTAATGAACTTTTCAAGTTCTTCGCCTTGTAGGCCATTTTCCTTGCCCGCTTCTCTAAATATTTTGTACATCGACATTTCCACTTACTTGTGCCTCGTCGTATCTCGTCGTGGTCGCCAGTTGTGAAGAAACAAGTCCTTTTACGTTTAAAGTGTCTTTTTAATTGTGGAACATTTTAACAAATACATATATATACACGGCAACGTTATGTACAGATCTCCTGCTTCACTCGCTGACCTTTCTCTCTCTCGTGTTTACACACTAGTCACTTCCCCCAAGTCCCCTAACTCTCGATACTCAACACTTGACCGTGTGTCACGGTTGACCACACAGCAACCGTGTCACCACACTTATCTTATATAATACAGACGTTACTTCAAAAAAGAAGATGATTACGTCCTACGCGTCATGCATTTAGTCATGCATATTAACCAATGACTTAAATTCTGCCAAGTCACTGGTTTTCCTGGCTAGCTCAGGCAACCCATTCCATGCTCTAATAGCACTAGGGAAGAAGGAGTATTTGTACAAATTTGTCCTAGCATATGGGACGAGGAATGTGCCTTTATCTTTGTGTCTTTCAGAGTATTTTATTAAATTTTGTTTTTGTATTTGAAGATTATGGTTCAGTGTTTTATGTATGATTGCTACTTTACTTTTGAGCCTTCTGTCCTGAAGGCTTTCTAAATTTAGTGATTTTACTAAAGGTGTTACTCTAGTCAAATGTGAATATTCGTTTGTTATGAATCTCACTGCTCTATTTTGTGTCTGTTCCAGTTTCTTAATGTTTTCTTGAGTTGAGGGGTCCCAAACGGAGGATGCATATTCTATTATTGGCCTAACCAAGGTTAAGTAACATTTTAGTTTTATGTTCTTATTTGATTTATAGAAATATATTGTTATAAACCTGGTGGTGGCACAGATGGGGGTAGTGGTGTGAGTGTAGTCAGCCGACGCAAATCGCCACAGGCCAGCACTAGACGAGCGGTCAACCGTGACGAGCTACGACGGTCAGCCTAGACGAGTGTCAACATGAAGGTTCGAGTAGGATCTGCATCGTGAACAGAGCTCAGGAGCGTCACGAGAGTTGTAGTCATCTGACCACCTAGAAACGTCGAGCGGCGTTCTGTCCGGTTCGAGAAGGCCAGTAGGGACCCTATATAAGAGCGGAGGTGTCGCAGTCAAGACGGTTCAGAAAGCGGGTTCACGACAGGAGTTCAGAACACGGTCGACTACAGCACAGTTCAACGGTGTGTTTCTGTACGGAGCATTACGACGGTTCAGTGCGGAGTACTGTCAAGTACAGTTGAGACGAACGGCGTCTTGATCTTGGTCTGTGATCGAGTCCGACACAACGAGCCCAAGTGTGTGAAGTCAGTCCCGAACTGTTGAACCCAGTGCAAGCCCGGAATGAGACGGAGAGGCCAGTGCAAGACTTGATACGGCGGAACGGTGTTATCGGAGAGATATTTTTTATCGCAGAGCTATTTGTACTGTTCTACGTGCTGCCAATTGTACAGTATTGGCTGTTATTTATGGACATTAAACCTTTACGTTATTTTGGAGCCCTGACTTGTCAAGTTCTTTAAGTTGGTGGTGTATGTTGCAGTTTGCAGAGAGCCTGGATAGTGAGATTCGTAACAATATATATATATATATATATATATATATATATATATATATATATATATATATATATATATATATTATAATATATATATTATATATTAAATATAGATCGAGATCCAGAACTATGATACTATGATTAAACTTAGAAAAGCTAGCTTGCTTATAAATTATCTTAATTTTTTATTTAGTTACTAGATCTACGCTCATGGATGCAACAACACCGTCTATAACCGGCATAATCGAATTAAAAAAAAAAAAAAGCTTTCCGGCAAACGCCTGCAATCCGACTTATTGCCTGCTCGGTATCAATTTTTTTTTTTTTTCACATTCACGTTTTGATCTTTCAAACTAAAACTTAATAAGTCGAATTCAAAGAAAGACAGGAAGTTACAATTCTTAAGTTACTGCGCATGCGCTATTTTCGCTTTGTATCAAAACGTAAACAAAAGTTAGAAACAAATCCGTATGGCCCCGGCCTGAGACGTCTATTTTTAAATTTAGTAAGTAGCTTCTAGATCTAGATCTAATTCTAATAAGTTTGATCTGCCGGATCTTGATCCAGAACAGACATCAAATCTTTCGGCAAAGACTTGAAGGCAAGAGCTTCTCTCTGCCTCTGGATCATCATGCATGGTCATGAACAACTACTAACTAGATCTAGTCTAGTTACTTAAGTTACTAGCTAAGCTAGTAATAGTCAATAATTAGTAATACTAATACTAGTAATACTTAGAATACTAGTAGTAACAGAAATAGTTAACAGTAATACTTAATACATATGGATTTTCTTGACCAACAAGACTCACTCAGTTGAGTGTCAAGAGTGACGAATCCCTTTCTATTTCCCTGCATGGAAGGACAGCCATCGGTGCAAGTGGGGATGTCATGGCAACGTAAAATAAAATTTAATAGTAGGCACCTGTGTAATGCTGCACGTGTGGCGTTCTGAAAACTCCAGCGGCACACCTGCAAATCTTCGGCGGCACACTAGTGTGCCGCAACACACAGTTTGAGAAACACTGACCTTGAATGACCTAGATCTAGATATATAGATAGGTGGAAATTGATGGATCTACTCTGTTACTATTATCATAGAATTAAAATGACATCTTGACTAGATCTAGATATATATCTATAAAAATCAGTCTAAGTACTTAAGCTACTATTAGTTAGACGATCCAGTTAACTAGTTCTATATTTGGTAAGATCTACTGACTTCTCTGTCAAAAATAAATATTTAGATCTTTTATTTGCAATAGAGTTAACTTTTAACATAGGATAATAGATCTAGGTCGGCTAGGTGCTACAAAGTTTGATTTATACTAATATAGTAGTAGTAAGTAGGTAGATCTATGTGAAGTATGTGCATATTATATATTTAAACAAATGAAATGTTCAAACATACATGTAGATTATAGTAATTAAGTAAAAGCTTAGAATTTATAGTTTGTATTTAAAGATATAATATATATATATCGGTATATGTTTTATTTATGTCGTGAAGATATGAGGCATTATGCTTGCATGTTTTTTTGGGTTTGCTAACACCCCCTTACAGGCAAAACGGGGCTCTGTTGCTTGTATCCATGTTACGCTCTACACTCTCTTAACTCTCAGAGGTAGTAGTTTAGTAGTACACTAGTGATGACCAGTACAGTACAGGTACAGGATCTAGGCTTATTCTAGAAGTTTGTGTTAGAAACCTGATGATGATAATCATAATAATTAATCATTTAAATTAAATGGCATAATCGGTATAGATAGATCTATATATAATTAACTCTTTCTCTCCACACGTTTTGAAGGAATTTTTCATTTTGCTCATTACTATTTCACAATCATGTTATGACTAAGGGTCAATAACTTTTTCGTTTGTTATCAAAAAATGGTTTTATTTGGTATATAATTAAAGGGGAATGCATCACAATCATAATGCATGCTCTTTTTATATAGATCTAATAAGTATAAGTCAAAGTAAAGTTTATTAAATGAAACAATAATTTAACGATGGTATCGTCAATAAGAAGAGAAAGAGGTAAATAGTCTAATAAAATAATACTAATATAATATATTTTTACCATATATAGGTACTAATTATAATCTATATAGACTCTATATCTCTATATATAAATATACCTAGATCTATTCTATACATACAGTTACAGTGCCAGTGCTTTTTAGTGATGGTATGGCCCATACTGCAGGCACCTTTTACTTTTTCAAGCTGGGAAAAATTATTACTTTTCTTATATTTTAAAGTTTATTATTAATTTATTAAATTATAATTAAAAGTTAGGCTATGCATCACTGATTACTTTTTTTTTTTTTTTTATTAAAAAGCACAAAAGCACTGTATTCTCTGTATGTATATAATATAGATCTAGAGATCTAATTTATAATTCTAGATTATCTTGATCTATTATTCTATTTAGAATCTAGATCTGGAGATATAATCAGTAGATCTATATATTATATAGGTCTAGAATATGTAGATCTATATAGATCTAGTATAGTAAAACCAGGGCCTGTCTTAGTCCACTGCTACCTATGCGGCCTCAGTGGGCCCTGCACTTTCATAGGCCCCGCGGGATGCGAAATCTAGGTGTAAATTATTATATTAAACCATTTTAACTTATTATTAATGGGTTCCTGGAATCCTCCTGAAATTATAAAATATAAGAAAAAGTCATGAAAATCTCCTGAAATTATTAAAATCTTCTGAAAACTGATGTAAATCTCCTTAAACAGACAAAATCGTCATTTCGGGGTGTCATTCATTATGGGCAACGCCAATCCTACTCGCGATAAAAAAAACAAAAAATGAAACAACTTTGTCAGCTTTCATTTAATAAAAATGTAATAATAAGCCGAATTTTAACCAAAACTTTATTTACTTTAATAGTCATTGGCATACAAATACAAATCTAAATCTATCTCAAACTCTTCGAAAAAAAAAAAAAAGCAATATTTTGCTAGTCGATAGTAAATCTAAAAGGCATATCTGAATGTTTATCTCCTTTTTGTTGGAAAACTACTATCTACTGTAGATGGCTCTTAAAGTTAATTTGACAGTGATTTTGTACTAAGTAAACTATAAATAAAATGCAAAGACGAATTCATTTTCTAATACAAAATCTATATTTTCACTTATTATCCTTATTACAATGCAAATTAGGCCCCGTGCAGTCCGTTTCGCATAGGGCCCTGCAACCTGTAGGACCGGCCCTAAGTAGAATCTAATAATTTACTAAGACTAAGATGAAAATAGAAATAGATCTAGATTTCTAGATCTAGTCATAGACTGATTACTGATAAAGGTCAACAGTCTAGTCTAGATTCTAGATCGAAAATCAAAATAATAAAAGTAAAAAAATGTGATGTCAAATTTAACTGTACATTTAACACTAAATTGAATGAATCTGAACATTTTAAATTTTATGTCATACATATAGATCTAGATTTAAATAAATTACAATACTAAGGAATCCATGTTCCGTTTCCAATCCTCCAACTTAAGAAAACACTAGGAAACTAGAATAAATATATATGTATGTAAATAGAGACATGATGTTAAGGTATTAATGAAGGTTGTCAAACAGTATCTTACCTAACAAAATAATCAAAGAAACACAAAGACACACATTACTTATTTCACAGGCTTGGACACAAATCTTTTACTTGTCAATAGAGCATGGAACAGATTGCCCAAATCAGCCATGCAAACCAATGACTTCTATTAATAAGAATCCAAGTCTCTAATTGGCAATTATGACCAAGTTAACATGTAGGACATCTTAATGTTATTTGTATGTATTTTTTAAAATTGTATAACATTGATGTTTCTGTATATAATAGTAATATTCTTATGTTATTTGAATTTTTTTTTCAGATATTAATAGGAATGTTACTTATTAATGGACTCATTAGTCAGGATCTCTATCATTGGTTTCCTGCGCCATATTTGACTTTCTTTTTGTGCAGTCTTCTTTCCATGGTTTGCCTTCTTGGGGATTACATCCTTGTTAAACTGTCTGGCATCCAGGAAAATGGAAATATACTACGAGCTGTAACTGACAGCACCACACATGCATCAGTTGGTGCTTTAGTTTGGGCAGTAGCAGAAGGCTATGAATTTTTAGGGGAAAAGAAAAAATGGTTGAATGTATTATTCTGTGCCTTCTTGGCTGCTTCTGTTGATCTTGATCACTTTATGGCAGCTGGATCACTAGATTTAAAGGTAGGCTACCGGTACAACAAATGTATTATTTAGAGATTTAAAAATTATTTTTTTTTGACATTGCAATCTATTTTCTATCCCTAAATGTTAAACCTAGTGAAATGTTATTTTATAATTTTAAACTCTCAGGAACACCCCACAAGTCCTGATTAAAATTTACAAGCGCTTTAACAATTATTTAAGAGGGCGTTTAATTATTTCTGTCCCCTTTTTTTTTTAAAAGTTATTTTGATTTAACATCTATAGATTAAAATCAAAATTCGGATCTTTCTACATCTTACTCCATTTTGTCTAATTATTCCTTGCGATCAATAGGGCAGATGATCTACAGATCACCTGATTCTCTGGCCTACTGGTAACAAAATGGTGTCATGTGGCCAGAACAATGACCAACCACCTTCACTTTTCCCCAGTTAATGTCAGGTACACATTAGAGATCCCAAAATTAGAAATCTCAGTCTTCACCAGGATTCAAGCCTGGGACCCCCGGTTCAAAAGCCAAGTACTTTACCACTACGCCTCTCACAATAAGATTTATTTTTTTTTTTTTTTTTAAACAAAATACAACTAGATCTCTTTCCTTTCCACACTGACTAACTAAATCAACATGTGCTTATAACACAAATCTTGTGAAATCTATGGGGAAGGTGATGTAAAGTTCACATGCTTATGTGGACTTAGGGTCATCCTTAATATCCTGAAATTCATAATCAGTCTTCATCTGGAAAGCAGTGGAAAAAGGATTACAAAATATATCAATCTACAATTGTAACAATTACTTTTCATTTTTTAAAATTCCTTCTGAAATATTTTTTTTTTTATCTACAGAAAGCGTTACACTTACAGCATCGACCACCTTTCCACATCACTAGTTTGATACCAGCAGTAGTATTTCTTTGTTGGATCATTGGCTATTATCGACCATCCATGAAGGTTTTCTCTCTGATGTTCCTTGCTTCCTGGCTTTCACACCATCTAAGAGATGCCAATCACAGGGGGCTTTGGTTAGCTCCATTTGGTCACACACCAGTGTTTCCTTCAGTTGTGTACATATTTCTCATTGTAGTACTATCTTTAATAGTTAGAATTTGTTATTGTCATTTACAGACTAACACAGTACATACCAGTATCTTTCAGATAGTGTAAACCTATGTTTTTGTTCTTTTATGTACATGACTAAATCCTTTGTGATATGTTGTATTATTATGTTACACACAATGAAATGCAATATTATTCAGTTTATTTATTACATTTAATCTTCACCTGGCTATTTTTATGTCCAGCATGGTAACTGAAAGTCATCTGTTTCCACTGTGGTGATTATTAAGGGTCCCATGTGGCCAGCACAATGACCAACCTCCTTTACTTTCCTCATTAAGAGTTGGGTGGACTCTGGAATCATAAAAATTCCTAAGCTCAAAATCCCAGTCTTCACTGATATTTGAACCAGAGACCTCTCAGGTTCAGAAGCCAAGTGCATTACCACTCAAACACAATGCCCAAGAGATGACCTTTATATAATGTGCCCTATAGATTACAAGGTCCAAAAGGGGCACTTTTTTTTTTTACAGTAACAAAAATGTGTCCCTTTTTGCTTAAATATATTTCATCAATTAAGAAGTTTCAGATCTATAATAAAGAATGTTTGAGATGGAGTAATGGTTTTTTATTTCAGTAAACATTCATTACTTAAGTAGGAAACTATATTATACTTTTGTAGCAGCTGCAGCTGTGAGCCTTGCAAAGATGAAGGGTTGTGAATTGAAAAATTCTGACTAGAAACTCAAGAGAACAATTTATTAATGGCTCAAAGTTGATGTTAAAGGATCAAAGGTTGTGTTGTCATCCTAATTGGACCAATAGTTTATGTGAGGAGCATACATAAGGAAGGTTACATATCTTATTCTATATTGAATACAATAAATATGAGCACAAATCTTGTGTATTGACTTTAAAAAATGATGCAATATTACATCAGTTGGGTACTTCACTATTCTTATTTTTGTTTCTAGTGTGGGATGGAAGCATGTGGACATTTAGAGAAAAAGAAAATCAGTTTGCAGAGAAATTTTCCATTAACTTTTAGTCTTAAACTTATTTTTTTATTCTTTCATTCTGTATGTCACTTATATATAGAAAATTTTGTTAATGAAAAAGAAATATTGTTTACAGATTGATCCACAGTTTCTTTTCTGTACATGTTTTTTTATCTTACTTAATTCATACTCAAACTTTGTTAATTTTGTAAATTTTAATTACATATAGGTCTACTGTTAATAGCATTCTTTCAAATAAATCAACATTTTTCTTTTAACAATTTTATGTTTTGTTTTTTTTTAGAAAAAAAGGATATTTTTTAGATTTTTATGCAAATCCATAAATAGAACACTTTCTGATGTATTAAATATTGATTAGCAATGTACTTTAATATACTATATGCATAGACATAAATAAATATAGACTGGAAGTAGGAAGTTATTTTTATTTGGGGGAAGTCAAATATGTTTTATGTACTATATCTATGTGAAAAAAAAATGGCGGCAATCGAGCTATAAATTCTAGGACTAACATTTCAGCCAATATATAATTATGATCTTTAGTTTTGAAAAGTACAAAATTGCCATATTCCCAATATTTTGCCTTTGTTTCATAATCATAGACATAGGCAAATATATATAGGTTTGTGATGTGGATCTATGTTTGTTGACATGGCTTCTTTATTAATGTATGGCGGTCTTATCGATTCAAATTGTTAGAATTAGTTTTTAGTCAAAAAAGTCAAAGAAAAATGAGCAGAACGTGCTCTATTGTTCGTAGTACGATAGGCCAAGGATAAATTCTAAAGGTTGAAAAAAAAATTGAATATTATACTTATACACATTAACTTTCAGTTTCAGTAAGTCAGAATAATTCAGTATCACTGTGACTGTGACTAATTTAATATTGATAGATCTAAATCTAATAAATATGACTAATATTTGTAATAACTAGGTCTAATACTTTTCATACTTTTTACTACTAACTATTAAACTAGTCAGTCTATCATCTATGCATGCAGACTAGATCTAGTATAAATATAGATTATAGTGACAATCTAGTCCTAGACTATTTATATACTAACTATAGACTAGACTAAACAGATTATAATTATAGTTTATAGTATAGTAGGCCTACTAGTAGTAAGTAGTATTTTTTTACTATAGTATTTATATAGACTAGATCTAAATCTAGTATTTAAAACTATTTATAATTATGTAAATTTAATAGATTTGGTTGGCACGATTAGAGATATAATAATACAGAAGGGGTTCTATCAATTATATAGGTTATGGCAGAAAAAAAACAAACTAAATACTTTTAATTTTACACTGCTCATAACTGCTGTATAACTCATTCAAACTTATCTTTTCCCAAATGTTTCCCATAATAATTTTTACTTTATCGTCCAGTCTATGTATATATATATATATATATGTCTATGACTATATGATTATTTTTATGCTCTTTTCAGCACTGTAGAATAAATTTTTTTAGTAAGTTATTTCCCTTGTAGCACAACGTAATTTAGTAATTATGTTGGTCAGAGGGATCTTCTAATACATTGTTAATTTAGTTTAATTCTTTTAATATTTCTCCCAATTTTTTTTTGTTTTTTAGATTCCATGATGATGATATTGCCCTCACTATTGTTATCTTGCTTTCTCTTTCCTTTTCTCTCTTACCGGTAGTGAATTTTATTGCTGAAAAAGACAATAATAATAATAATAATAATTTATTTATAAAGCGCTGTTAACAAACAAAATGTAGGCTCAAGGCGCTGTAACAACATTACAAACAAAAACACGAGAGCTAAAATGACAGTTAATCTAAAAAAGTTTTAAACAGATAGGTCTTAATGTTCTTCTTAAAAGTGGTGTAGCATGTTGTCTGTCTGAGATCAATGGGGAGTGAGTTCCAAACCTTTGGTCCGTGAACTGAAAAAGCACGCAGACCGTAGCTTTTGAGGGAGAAACGTGGCACTACTAAAAGCGTTGAGTCCATTGAGCGCAGGGCTCTCTGGGGGACATGGAGTAATCAGTTCGCTAAGGTACAAGGGCATCTCATTGTTATATATACACTGATGACAAAGTGTGGCGACCTTGTAATCGATTCTCGCTTTCACGGGAAGCCAATGGAGCGTGCGCAAGAGCGTAGTAGCAGAATCTTGTCTAGTTTTTTTAAGGACTATTCGAGCGGCGTTGTTCTGTATATGTTGCAGCTTGGCTATTTTGTCATCAGGTATACCTGCTAGCACGGCGTTGCAGTAGTCAAGGCGGGAGAGTATGAATGCCATGTTGACTCTGTTGTTAAATATGGTCGGATCTGGCCTAATCTGCGCAGCTGCAGATAAAGACCTTTGCAGAGCTGACTTATGTGTGGGTCGAAAGATAGTGTTGAGTCGAAGAAAACTCCAAGATTCCGCACTACATGGAAAAAAGGAACATGGCAGTTCGTGATAAAGAGAGAATCTGTGCTTTCAACTTTTGAGACATTGTTCCCAGTGCCAATCTTAATTATTTCTGTCTTGTCTTCGTTCATCTTGAGTTTATTTTCAACCATCCAATCGCTCACCCTTGCAACGATACTACTGATTTTCTCTGCCAGATGCGACACCTCTGAGGGTACTGATGAATTGTATAACTGTGAGTCATCGGCAAAGAAATGGTATAAGATGCCGGTTGGCCGTATGACACCGCTGAGTGGAAATGTGTACATAGTAAACAGTACTGGGCCTAGAACTGATCCTTGGGGTACTCCGTACTTCAAAAGTAAGTTTGTTGATTCCGTCCCGCTAACAATGACACTTTGGGTGCGTTACGTCAGGTAGGATCCAAGCCACTTTAGGACGACACCTGCTAAACCAAAAATTGCAGATAATCTGGCCATCATAATTTCATGGTCTAGCGTATCAAAGGCTGCGGACAAGTCCAGCATGGAAAGAATAGATATGTGGCCTTTGTCGGAATTGTGAAGTCGTTTAGTAGCCTACCCAGACCACTGCTGTCTCTGTGCTACGGCACTTCCTATATGCAGATTGAAATTCTTCCAAGAGACAGTACTGTTCAAGATGAGAAAGAATTTGCGCTAACACGATGCGCTCCAGAAGCTTTGACAGGAAGGGAAGATTTGATACCGGGCGATAGTTTTTTAGACATTCCTGGTCAAGACTGGATTTCTTTAATAAGGGCCTGACAAGTGCATGCTTAAATTGCTGTGGTACAATGCCTGAAGTCAGTGAAGAGTTCACAATGTTAGTAATTGTAGGTACAAGCTCATCTTAACATTCAAGGAGCAAGGAATATTGCGATCTTAAAATCAAAGTGTAAACAAATGGCATTTATGTGACTTTTAGTGTAACAATGCCCAATGCTTTTCACTTAATTGACCTGACAAAATATTTTGTGCTCCACTATGTTGTAATCTAGACAGAGGATGTCATATCAGTAGTTTAGTCATAAGCCTATTTGGGGTATCACCATATGAGTGATATGACCAACAGTTCTCTCCAACTTCTGTTTACCTAATATGCGCATCATAACTGGGACTGCATACTCTAGTCATGTGAATTAATGCAATGTTTCTTTATCCTTAGACTTGATCATATGAACCTGCAAATGCATTTATGGGAATTATGTTTCTTTCTTTTTTTTTTTAATTATATTACTTTGACTTCATTTTAGTTACACATAAGTTTGTCCTCTTTCTGCATTGAAAAGTAAAGTTGTGGGGGTTTTATTTCTGTTTAATCTGTAGTTTCTCTTAAGCTTCTTACACGCTTTATGGCAGAGATCAGTCAATTCTGCAGTATTGTTTAAAAACAGTGATCTGTTACTACCATTGTTAGCTGTTAGAAATGTTTTGTAGTAAAGGTTACTTTTATAACACTACCATAATGTTCTTTAAGTAACCCTAACATTAAGGTAGTGTTATAAAAGGGAGAGGTAGGGGGTTGCAAAGACACATCTATTTGCTCATACCATAAATTATGGGATATAAGTGGAGTTTGAAGCTTTTGAGTGCTAAAACAAATTATGAATAGAATGGCCTATGTAACATATGAGAGGCTTACAAATAACTCGCAATGTATTGAATGAAAATCTTTTAGTAAATCATTGGCTCTAAAACTACTATATTATGTTTATAAAATCATATATTTCTCAGACGACTCTTTACAATAGCAAAAAAAAAAAAAATTACTAAAGGAAATTTTTTTTTTAATACAACTTATAATGGAAAACCTTTCACATGAGAGTATATTTCATTTTTTTTTAAAATCTAGGCGAGATCAACCTGATAGCAAGAATTAAAATTAGAAAAATCCCTGAAGCCTTGTTTAGATAAAATTGTTCATATTTACCAAGATTGTCACAACAAAATGTTTTGTCACTTTATAGATTTAAGATCTAATCATGTGGTTTCTTCTTAAAAGTAGACCCTATATGTGGGACATGCCCAATGCGGTGAAAAAGCGTTCAAGAAGTCTTGCTTTCTGTAGGCCTATAGTAACCATGCCTCTGATCCATGGGCGTAGCCAGGGGAAGGGGGGTTGGAGTGTAGTGACTGATCTTTTGCTTTAATTTTGTTTATTTTAGGTGAAATTTTAATACTAAACCATCACTTGCCCTAGCACAGCCAAGGGAGTTTTGTGTTTAAAACCCCATACCAGGGGGCTTTGAGGAGCTTTGAGTTTGAAACCCCTACCAAGGGGATTTGAGTTTTAAAAAAACCATGCCAGGGGGCTTTGAGTTTAAAACCCCCTACCAGGGGGTCCTAAGTATGAAATCCCCTCTTCTATAAAACCAAAAAAATTCAAACGACAATCCCAAAACTCCAAGAGCACATTTAAGGAAGATTTTGATTTTAAACCCCTCTCAAAAATTTACAATAAACCTCTCTTCAATATAAAAAGCAAATTACACACTCAAAATTGTATGAGCATAGCCAAAGGGGTTTTGAATTTAAGCCCCTCTTCAGCTGGGTTTGAAGCTAAAAATAAATCTTCGATATTAAAAAAAAGCAAATTACGCACTCAAAATGCTATGAGCATAGCCAAAGGGGTTTTTAGTTTAAACCTCCCACCAGCGGGGTTTGAAGCTAAAAAATAAATCAAAATTCGCAATCAAAATGCTATGAGCGTAGCCAAGCCTATTGGGTGTTTTGAGTTTAAATTTCCCTTCAGAGGGGTTTGATGCTAAAAAATACCTCTTCAACTCTTCATTATATAAAAAAAAAGCAATTAAAAAAATTCTTTGAGCGTAGCCAAGCCAATGGGTGGGTGGGTGGGGGGGGGGATTTGAGTTTCAACCCCTCTCCTCCAGATGGCTTTTTCTAAAAGTTTAAAACCCCTCAAGACAGTTTTCAGTTTAAAATCCCCTTACAGAGCGTTTTAAGGTTGAAAGTCTCTCTCTTCAATATTATTTATAAAGCAAACTACAGTCACCTAATTATATGACCGTAGCTAAATGTGGTTTTGAATTAAAAAAAAAACAACTCCAAATATATTTTAGTTAAAAAAACAACAACAGATGATTTTGACGATAAAACTTCCCTTTTCGATATAACCTCTAAAGCAAAATAGTCATCTATTATAATTCCAATATATCGTAGTCAAGAGAAGTTACACATTTCTACCAGTGGCTGGGATCCATTAATAAAGTGCAATGAAATTGAAAAGCACTAAATGTGGCTCTACAAAGATGGCTAAAAAGGAATTTAGGAGTCAGTTTTAGAGATCGGGTCCAAATCAAGGAAATATTATGCCGAAATGGGAGTCGACCCCTTAGTAAGGTCGTGACAGAGCGTCGCATGAGGTTTGCGGGACATGTTCATCGACAAAATGAATTACGCATAATAAGAGTTGCGATGACATCGTAGTAAAACTTGGCACAACTCTTTTATGGAGGTCCTCAGGGCAGGTGGGAAGAGGCTTCAGACATTGCCAGTGACATATTTTTGTGGAAACAACTTGCCAGCAAATGCGCCGAACGGCGCGGAAGGGTCTAAGTCAGTAAGAATAGCACATTAGGTTTTTGAAATAAAACTTTTTAATAGCGAAATAATGCACTGTAGGTACCTCAGAATATGCATTTAGTTGGCTTTCAATACCAGAAATAGTGCTTGGTGGCGGGGCTCCGCCCCGCGCTGGGGGAGCTCTCAGCACACATTCATCCATACAAACATATATATATTTTTTTTTTCAGAGAAAAAAATCCTGGCTACGCCCATGCTCTGATCCATACATACTGCTTTGTACCGGTTACACTGATTGGCCGGCGCCTTCGATATGATATGCAATTTGATGAAGAGCTCATTATTTAGAAATCATTTTAAAATGGTGTACGTGTACATTTGTTAATGTAAGAATCCTTTTGTTGGTCAGGGTAATAAATTAGTATCCTATTATTTTCTGGAATGGTTTGATAATTGGTTTACTGTAAGTCTAACTGCTAATTAGATGTTATGTTATGGGTAATTATCTTTTTTTTTTAAGTAACTTGTGTAATCTATAAGATAA
This sequence comes from Biomphalaria glabrata, assembly GCF_947242115.1. NCBI lineage: Eukaryota > Metazoa > Mollusca > Gastropoda > Planorbidae > Biomphalaria > Biomphalaria glabrata. Next base: position 10,450,816 of record NC_074718.1, read on the forward strand.
GATATTTTGCTGGTTATTGTGTTCATGTGGTTCTAAAGAAATTGAATGACTGCATGACGGGGGATTGGACCGGCCAGGGTTTGAACCTGGAACCACTGATAAATGTAAATGACAGTCCGGAGGGCAAACCGCTCGACCAGGCAGCCATCCATATATATATATATATATACTTTAAATAACATTAACATTATATGAAATCATTGTAGGCCTATTTTTAAAATATGTATTGTAAATTATTGGAATATATATTTTTTTTCTCCATATGCTTATTAAACAATTGCAATAAAAACTTAACTCATTAAAGTGGTATCTTTGGTCTGCAAATAAAATTGCTATGTAACATCACACATTTGTTTTCATGTTGTGTGTTATTTCTGTTGTGATGCTAGTTATCATTATTGTATCACTTTTATATTCTAATAACGTATATGTAGGTGTAATACTGTTTATAGAAAAGACTACACGTTAATGAGTTACAGACTATACCACTTAGCCTAAGCACTAATGCAAACATTCAGTCAGGTGTGCTACAGTTAAGTTTACAACACACTACAGTTCAGTTTACAAAACACACAAAGCAGTCTTCAATCACTTAGTATGTATATTAAGTAAATACACAAAGTCTAGACCTAGTAATTTGTCTACTTTAATAATACGTCTGTTTATAGTTATGAGGACAACTACACGTTGGTTGTGTTACATTTTACAACACTTCGCCTAAGCGCTAATGCTAACACGGAGTGAGGCTCTGGTTACGATCAGAAACAATGGTCGCTGACCTAATACGTCACGAACCAGTCTTACGGCCTGGGGTCACGGAGGTCACGGATTGGCAGGTGAAGCGATTTATTACCCGCCGCTGTATTAGCTTATATCTCGCTTGGAGGCCTACAAAAAAAAAAGTTACTTGCTTTAAGAAGACGTTTAACAACTTCTATTGAAAGTGATGCGTCATTTGATACGTACCGTTCTTCTGATTTTCCCAGGTTTATTGTTAAACCAAAACAAGCGGATGCGTACGCTAATTCGTTAACAGCAAGCTGAGCTCATGTTTAGTGTGAGCAAGTAGGGCGCAGTCATCGGCGTAGAGAAAATTACGCTCCGTGACGACTATCTCTTTTGTTTTAGTATGGGACACTTAGGCGCCGAAAGTTAAACACACTGCCGTCTGGGCGTAACCTGATCGACATATATACACAAAGATAAAGGCACATTCCTCTTTCCATATGCTAGGCAGTGGCGTAGCATCCATGGCGCGAAGGGGTTCAATGAGCCCGGACCCACGCCCATTATGGGCCCACAGTCTGTGGTGTAGCAACCATGGCGCCAAGGGAATTGTCGCATTTTGGTCCATGACTCAAAACCAGTAAGGCCCTACACTTGGGATGAGACCAAAGTGGAAAAAAATAATTGCATTTTTGTACCAGCGGCTTGGATTGCTTTAATGTCATGAACTGCTGTCATCAGGTTTATTGCATTGGTTGCTAGCCATAAATCATGCGTTTCTGATCACTAGGCCATACCGTCCCAATTTTTTTTTCTCCATAAAACCATTGAAGGTATTACAGGAATCAGGGGTGGGAAGGAGAGTTTGGTTAATACGGATGTATTGCACAAAAAAAAAGGAGGGGACCACAATGACAGGCCAAGATCTATAGGGATAGCCCTGATGGTTAAGAATTGAAATTTCGACACAGCTGCTAATTATTCGGTTGTATTTACGAATCCAGAATGAAGGAAGTCAATTGAAAAATAATTTGAGGGTGTACAAAATGAGGCTGCTTGTTTATCTCATTGATAATACAGTGTTGTTGTTTTTTTTTTGCTTTACACTTTACACAATTTACGGAAAGTTAAAGAGAATTTTGATAAACCTACCACTAACTGCCGCGAAGAGAATATTTGATGCAGAGAACACTTTCAAAATTAACGTATTTTAACGATCTAACGATGTCATTGTTTCTAAATCATTTTGTGACAGATTTCATGGGCATAAAAATGTCATGTTTGAGTGGTTAATGCCCTGTTTCTTTCACGATAAAGAGTTATATGATGCCACCATCCTTCTAGTCTTATCTGACCCAGATAATATTGTCATACAATATTGTTCAGAGATGCAATCCTTCAAAGAAGCATTCCATTGTGTTAAATACAAGATTCGGCTGCTTTTTTCATCATAGAAAACTACAAGCTTTTCAAACGTTGTCACGACATGCATGTTATTTCTGTCACTTTATCTGTGACAGCTAGTTCAGCAGAGTAGTCATTCTCGAAGTTGCGATTGGTCAGAAATTATGTAAGAAGTTCTATGACACAATAAGCAGGCTGACTTAGCTTGCTATTCTTTCCTTAGAGCGAAAAGTAGCCAAAAATTTAGAAATAGATGCACTGGTTTCCGACTTTGCTACTTAGAAAGCAAGAAAAATGCAGTTTTATGTAAATAAATGTAAGATTTATTTACTGTTAAGTAGGGGACGTAGAACTTAGTTACTCATATTTTTTGTCACACTCTAAATTTGGGGGAGGGAGGGCCACCAAGATTTTCTTGAACTCGGACCCACGGGTAGCTTGCTACGCCACTGATGCTAAGAACAAATTTGTACAAGTGCTCCTTCTTCCCTATTGCTATTATAGAGCAAGGAATAGCTAGGTTACCAGTGACGCTAGGACAATTTAGGTCATTGGTTAATATGCATGACTAAATGCATGACGCGTAGGATGTAATCATTTTCTTTTTTTGAAGTAACGTCTGTATTATATAAGATATTATACCTTTAGAGTAGTGGCACCTCATTTAACCCTGCACTGCGAAAAAGACACAACTCTGCTTTTACGCCATTTTCTATGCACAGGAGATCATTGTATTGTTTTGTTTAACATGAATTAAGAAGCTTGAGAATGGAGGACGCTGTCCGAGCTTGGACAACATCTTTCATAAACCATAGTAGTCAAGCGTAGCCCATAGTTTGTTCGTGCAATGTGTTCTTAAATATGTAGGCCTACATATAAAATATGTTTGTCGAGATAGCATGGTTTGTCTAAATGGATATAGCCTATATATCGAGGTGATTGGTTCCGTTAGTCAGTACCGGAAGTGGTATAATGAATATAGGCCTAAGCACTCCACTACCTATAAAATGTTTCCAAATGGCATGCGTCTCAAATAACCTCCAACAACCAGCCCAACTATGGCTTTCACGTGTTATAACCAGATATTGAGTCCGGCAGAGCTGTTTTCCCTAACAGAAGAAGGAGTGAAGGCGATTAACTGGCGCCTAAATCAGTAAGCTTAGGGCAGGAGGGGCTCGATAGCCATTTCTGGATACCCACATAGGAGAAGGAAAACTTTGAATTCAAACACTAGCTGCCTTGTAGCTATACCCAATCATGGGAAACAGGCTTTTGGAGTTAACCCTGGGGAAAAATCAGAAACCGGCTACCCTTAGGCAGTTTGCGGCACTGCTACATCCTAGCAGAGCGACGTAGTACGCCGCTGACTCCAAACTCTTTCGCACTTTAAGATTCCTTTTGATACATCAGCTGCTTGTAGAAAAAAAAGGGGGGACTGATGAGTGGACGACATCGTTCCGACCACAGCTAATGCCCATTGCCCAGGCATTCATATCATCCATGAAATGACCCATATTCACTTTTATGTTATTTTATTAATACGAAAGAATATGTGATTATATAATATAAACAGCAGGTAAAATCTGTTGTTTTTTTTTATGAAAGGTATAAAAGAATGTCAATCACATTTACGCTACTTATTGTCATTCAACGTGGCATATTCAGCGAGCCACCTTTCCCATTTGGGTACTGGCCTTCCGAATTTGACCTAATGTCATTCTATTCGCCAGATGCGCCCCTGTACCATGTCTACCAAGACCATTTTAAGAGTTTCATAGTTGGCAGAAAAGACTTTTGTTTATGTTTACATTAATATTTTATAGGTTACGATTGTTATAAACAAATCGTCTCGAAACCTTCAAAAAAATATCGTCTCTTACTCTTACAATACAATATCTTCTCGTTTGAAACGTCACTAATTTAGACTACATCTAGTTCTAGATCTTTAAGCTAAGATGAATATCACAAAAGCACAATAAAAATGAACATTAATAAACCCTGCGCCTGTGATGAATGATTTACAAAATCAGAAAATGTCAGTGACAGTGTCTTGACAGTCACGTCACAGTGACAGTGTCATGCAGTTGTCGAGACAGTCGAGTTGAGTTACTTACTCAGTTAGTAGACTAAGAGTTATAGTCAATATAGTTATAGATCTAGATCTAGTTATAGAATCTAGTATACTAAGTATAGTAGCCTATAATAATAATAATTATAATAGTTACAGTTACACTAAGTTACAGTAACACTAACTTAGACTTAGTCACAGTTGTACACCTCTCTCCACTCTGGCTTGGTTCGACGACGACAGTAGATAGAATTGATAGATCTATACTCAATTAACTATAGTCTGTAGTCTTAGTCTACTCTACACTACCATCTGATCTATAAATTACGGGTTCAAGATATACTTGATTAGATTTAGTCTGATTAGATCTCTAGATCTAGACTAGATCCATATACTAAGAATAAGATAGTCTACTAGTTTAATAATAAATAATAATAGCGTTAAATAGTCTACTAATGACTAATGATTAATAAGCCTACTAGAGTAACTAGACTATTGAAATACAAGACTTGAATTGAATTATGAAATTAGGATATCCCCCTCTACTATTGACTAGATTCTAGATAAATTTGTAAAAAATGAATGATTTTTGCTGTGGATGTGGTATTTTGCTTCCAATTGGTGATGTCAACAATGAAACTATGTGTAAAGTTTGCAAAAGAGAAACAAGCTTAAGGCAACTTAATAGCAAATCACAAACATGTGATTGTGAGTACTGTGAAAGATCAGACAACTACAAACTCCTTTCTTCTAAAGAGACAAAGTTTCTCTCGCAACCAGTACACTTGCAATTCTCACCCACACAGAACCACAATGAGCTTGATTTCAGAATAAGTCAAATACATTTTGTCGTCAAAAATGAAAGTTTGATTTGTGGTGGAAATGAGTTTTCTACCAGTAACCAAGTGGTGCAGGAACAATCTTCTGACATTTTAATAGGGTTAAATTCTAATGAACTAGAGGAAAAGAAAGCAGTTGATAGTTTTATTTCCGAGGAAATCAAACAGCAGTGGGAAAGGTATTTAAACTTTTTTTTTTTTTAAACTTCAAATAAGATCCATATATAAAATAATAGCAAAGTGTACCCCTTTCGAACCTTGTGATCTATATAGCGCAAATATAGATCATCTGTATCTTTGATTGAGGGTTAACAAGGGTTTCATGTGGCCAGCACAACAAATGAAACTTTCCTCAACTTTTGTCAGGTACCCTTTAAAGTTGGGTGGACTCCTAAAAATTCCAAAATAAAAATCCCAGTCTTCATTGAGATTTGAACCTGAGATCCCTTATTTCAGAAGCCAAGCATGTTACCACTCTGCCACCACAAAGAATTAAATTTTTCTGCGACATTGGCTTTGAGTTAAGAAGGCAACAATATTTTTATTGTGACATCCTGTGTCAGTCCTATTCATAAATTCAGTAGTAGTTCCCCTTTCAGACATTATGGTCTATAGGGCAGATGTTGTAAAGATCATCTGTTACTTTGGCTACGGTTAATGAGGGTGTCATGTGGTCAGCACAACGACCAACAACCTTTACTTAACCCCAACAAATGTCAGGTGCCCATTAGATTTGGGTTGACTCAGAGGTGCCTAAAGATTCCAAAATTATAAAAATCACTGTCTTCACAGGATTTGAGCACAGGACCCCCAGTTCCGAAGCCAAGCGCGTTACTCAATCAGCCACCGCACCTCCTTTCATAAATTTAGTTTTTGTATAATATTTCTTTTATTAAATTCTATTTGCAAATTTGCTAGCGAACAACTTTTTTACAAAGAGCAGCTGATTCAGAAAGACACATCAGCCATTGCAGCCCTAATCTCTGGTCACAGACGTAAAGCAGATGGCAGTCGCTACTATGTTGGTGGAGTAGACATATCTTTTATTGTGGGAAACTCTGTGGATGCCTGTGCATGTCTCTGTGTGGTTAGGATGCCAGATCTAGAGGTAGTACTTTCTTTAGGGTTGCTTCTACAAATCTTAAACTGTCTATACTGCCAAAATGCTGTGAAGAGATGCTGCAGAAAGCTGGTGCCTTTGGTTGGCTCCTCCAGTGCTATTTGGAGATCTGTAAGCAAGTCCCTGGTGAAATAAATTAGAAAATGAATGAAAACAAAATGTAGTAAAATAATCTGACTTAGTACAAAACAAAGTTTCAACCATACAGACCTTATGGACCCTTCCTTTTCCATGGGCTCCAGCTTTCCAGCTTCTGATTTTTCCCATCTCTTCCACCGGACACCTTGTGTTGTGTAAATGTCCCTACAGAAGATTTGGAATGGTCTCATTCTGTTTGCACACTCAACACAAGCTCCTTCAAAAAAATTTTTAAGACAATGTGAAGAAAAAAGGAAATATTTAGATTTAATCTATAGCATATGATAGCATTGAAACCAACATACCATCGATACATTTAATATCAGGCCAATCCTTCCCTGTAGGGCAGGTCAAAAACCTGAGCATCTCAGTTTCATTAGGTAATTGACCTGATGAGCCTAAATGCTTATTTAAGGCATTTATCATCAAACTGAAAATAATGCACAGGCACATTAGAAGTTTAAATAAAGACAAGAAAAAAATATTATAAATTTATTGAGAAATATACTTACCCAACATTTGCGCAGCACACACAAAAGCAGCTATCGATTGGCACAGACCCCAAAAGCCTCACATTTTTTGGTCGCAGAGTCTGAAAAAGGGTCAGGCTCACAGGCAAAGATGGGTGTTCCTTCTTGTACAGTTGATGGGCGGATTTGATAGTTTGCACCATCACTCTCGCAGCCCCATGCTTTGTCGAGTAATGTGCATGTGGCAGCTTCTGAGATACATCATCACGGATGTAGAAAAGCTGCATGTACGAATACTATGATAATAAGTAATTGTAATTGAGCTTGAACAAATATGTTCTTAAATTAAAAATAAAGGTGAAATTTCTTTCTTTTCTAACCTGCACCATATTGTGAGCAGGCTTAGAAATTTCTTCTTCTGCTTCAGGTACTTCCAAAAGGGAATCTTGCAGCTGAATACCAAGTTCACCTTCTACGTCCAGATCATCTGACTCCTGAGTATTGAAAAGAAATCGGCAGGGGTGTTTTCTTTGTAGTTCCCTAATAGCTTGTTTTTTCTCTGGAGTTCTAGGGTTGAGTAAATTTAGGGCTGTCTGGGCATATTCCATAGGAGACATTGCAAGTTTCTTGGTTTTTGCTCTGAACTAAAAGCATATTTAAAATGTTTGAATTATGTAGAATATTGTTACCATCAACACTTTAAGAATTAAAAATAAATGTAAAAAAATTACTTTGTGATTCAGATTGTAAACAGATTGCTTAAGACGTCCAACTCTATCTGATGGTTCAGCAGGAGTGCTATCAATTTTAGCCAGCTTAGTTGCTTCACGCACTTTTCTCATCCTTTCTCTGTTTTTAAGCCTGTAAACAAATAAGAATAGTTTTAATACTAATAATTTTCTTTGGGAAAATAAATCAAATTTAAGATTAAATGACTAAAAATCAATTTCTTGCCTTATAGCAGTTTTTTTTTGGTGACTCAAAGCTGCCAGCTGGGCTCTTTTCTGGCTTCTTCGATATTCCCTATACTCATTAGGTGACATATCCTTTGGTCTCTTTTTTGCCTGTTCAGAGTTTTTAGTATGTGGATTGACACCAGCACTATTCTTTGTTTGACGTGAACGCCGTGCCTTTGATTTCAAGTAATAATCTCTTTTTTGCTGTCTATAAATACAAAAGCAAAATAGAAATTAAGCTTAAGATTATAATTAAAAAAAAAAGGTTAACATGACAAGTTTACATTTCAGGCACTCGATCATTGCTTCTTCAACTGTTGAAGTAGATGTAGGCCTAGTTTAGAATATAAAAACAAAAAGTTATTTATATGACATATATCACCTTCTTTTTTCCTTCTGTGCATTGTATTCTTCTATTTCAGCCTGGCTATGGGTGCCTTCTTCCCAATGCCTCTTTTTTTCTTGTCTGTACTTCTTGGCTGCCTCTCTCTCTTTTGCCAACAATTCAGCATACGTTTCTGGATTTTCTTTCTCAAGCTTACGACGACGACGAATTGAAGCAGTTGACATTTTGATTATTAGTCAAGATCAACAGCTAATGAAAAGGAAAAATAGATCTAATAAAGCCTAATAAAGGTCTAGATTCTATATCTATATCTATCAATCTACCTTGTCATTGGATCTAGTATTACTAGATTTCATTTATTTATCTATTTTTGAGCGCGTTAAAACGTAGCCTATTCATTACGATCTAAACTAGATCTAGCCTATATCTGTTTAGAATTCCAATTTAGATCTAAGCTAAAAATCGATGTTTTTCCATAACTTTTATGCGCTGCAACCATGTACGCGTGTATCGGCAGTGGTGTGTACGCTTAAAACACACCTCTATAATTATAAATATTAGAAGCCTAAATCTAAACTCTAAACATTTTGAATTCTAGATCTAAAATTACCTCTCATCATATAGATTTAGATTGGAATGACAATATCAATATGTTAACTACGCTCACAAAATTTTTAGATCTAATCTAGAAAATGTTAGATCTAGACTATTTTCTAGACTTAGACTTAGAATGACTTAGATCTAATGAATCTAATGATAATGTAATAATGTAATATATGAATTTGATCTCGATCTACTAGGTAACTAGATTTTACTAGATATATGTTTTATGTCCATGTATTGGATTTAGTATTACTAGATTTCATTTATTTATCTTTTTTTGAGCGCGTTAAAACGTATTTATTATGATCTAAACTAGATCTATAACTGTTTAGAATTCCAATTTAGATCTAAGTTAAAAATCGATGTTTTCTTACCTCCTTCTGCGCTGCAACCATGTACGCGTGTATCGGCAGTTATGCGTTATGGCCGACGTCATGACGCCAATGATATGACGATTGCGAAGCACTAATATTAAAGTATAATAATTACCTTAAAGTCAATATTATTTAAAAATCGTAAGCGTATGGCTTATACAGATAAAGATCTCAATTCTGAGATGTGCCTTCTCTGACGGATTCCAGTTGAATGAATAAAAAAAAAACGTGTTTTCAAAAAAAGCTTATGACGCCTATTTCCGACGCAGCACTTCCGATCGGATGAAATTTTTGTTTTAATTTAAAGGTATATTATACAGGTAGTCCTCGGGTTACGACGATCTTGACTTACGTCGTTTCATGGTTACGACGCTGTTTACTACGGCTCAATCCGACTTAGGCAGGGCTTGGCAGGAGGTTTTGCCCTGATAGAGGAAGGGTTGTCAAGGTTTGAGGCTGAGGATCCCAACATGGAGAAGTACACTAGGGTTGCCAGATGAGTCATGGATTCCCTTAGGTGTTACAAGGAGATATTGCCTCAGTATCTCCAGCAAGTTCTGTAGCTTCCTCCCAATAAGCTTGTTCTCTCTTTGGCATTGTTATTTTTTTATTACAGTACACTGTTTATTACTGTTACAGCACTTACAGTACTGTATAGTACAGTACAGTATTTCATTATTAAAATTACTTTTCTGCACAATATTTTACTGTTTTTATTGTTAATTATGTATTGGAATAGGTTTATGGATAGGCTAAGTGTTTGCAGTACAGTACAGTACTGTTATTATGCTACAGTACTCTGTATGAATGTATGATCCGACTTACAAAACCATAAAATCTTTACAAAAACAAATTTCAACAAAATTTTGCTAACAAAGCTTCCACAAACATAGATCTATCTATCAAAACAAACAAACATGCAACAGATGGTCTATTTAAGGGGATAATGCATTCAGATTCCCAAAAATTACTTTTTTCATTTTCAATGGAAAATCTGTTTTCTGCCACGTGTTATATTAATATGTTTTTTTTTATAATTAAAATTAAAACCATTAAAAAATGTGTTTGTGAAGTATTTAAAAAATCCATTCTTTCAAGATATATAATTCTTTATTGCAAAGTGAATATTACTTATTTCTATTGTCACAAGCTTATAAAGATGGTTTGTGTAGATGTTACGTTTCAAGTATTAAAAAAAGTTATCAAACTAAAATTGACTGTTAGGTATGCGTGCCTATTATTTTGTAAAGACTTCATTAAATCAAGAATAAAATCTTTTCTATTTTTTTGTTTATGGGAGCGTATGTATATTATATACATGTATAAGTATTTGTTTGTATTTGAGAAGCTGCAGCATAAACTTGATTATTAAATCTAGTAGCAGAAACAGTTATTTACATAATTCTTCATGTCTTTTCACTCTAGGTTGTTTACCAAAAGATGGAAATGATTCAATTGACACAGCCTTATATTCCAGGTTTTCTAGCTTTCCGGGAGGTTCCAGCTCTACTGAAGTTGTTAGAGGATCTTAAAGCTAATGCCCCACATTATTTTCCAGATGTATGTTACTTAACAATACTACTTCACTATTTACTGTTCTTATTTACTGTTCAAATATTCATTATATATATATATATATATATATATATATATATATATATATATATATATAGTTAATTCAGTTTTCTATTCAGTGCATTTCTCTGGATTGTTTTGCTAGATCCTATATTAGTTTTTATCTTAATTTCAGGTCATTTTACTAGATGGGAATGGAATTTTGCATCCAAGAGGTATGCATCGTATGTTATCCTTTCATCATAATACAGTGGAGTCTACTTAATAACATGTAGTAGGGAAGAGGAAGAGTTAAAATAATTTGAATTACACTTCAACAAAGTTGACCAGGCTTATTATGTGACAGATACTTAATAGCTAGGTGTGTCGACCAAGACCAGCCTCCCCCCCCCCCATACATGATGTAATAAATACAATGCTAGAAATCCATAAATTGCAAAAAGCTGAAGGATCGATGTCTAGCTTGCTATTGGTTTGTGAAAAAGATTTAATGCATACAAAAAATGTTCTCTTTTTTTACAACTTACATGAACCAGGCATAGTTGACTTCAAATTAACCAAAAAAGTCACACAAAAAAAAAGAACAACTGACAATGTAGAGAACTGAAATTTGGCAAAATTTGATTTCTCTGGATTCCACTGCGTGTCATTTTATTATCATAATAGCTTATATATTATAAAACTACAAGGTAATTTAACAAAATTTGTTTTTTCCCCCAAGTAAAAAAAAATATACTATAATCAATAAACAAGCTTGATAAATTTTTGATGTTACAAGCTGTTATAATGCAGCTAACTACAACTAATTCGTACAAATGCTCTTTCTTCCAGAGTACCATTAGAACATGGAATGAGTTCCCAGAAAAAAAAAAGACTTAACAGAGCTTAAGTCTTTAATTTAATTAACAATCATGACTAGATTAAGATATGGATACACATATGACATTATTCTCTTTTTTAGAATTTTTTTTCAAAGTAATGTCTGTATAAAGAGAAGAAACAAATAAACTTCTTATAACATGTTCTCTGTAATGCATGGTCTTGAAAAGAAACAACATTAACCTTCAAACTCAATTTTTAGGCTTTGGTCTTGCCTGTCAACTTGGAGTTTTAGCTCAGGTTCCCACTGTTGGTATTGCTAAGACCTTAATATCAGCTCAAGGGATCGTTGATGACCAGAATCATAAGAATAAAGTAAGTCTTAATTTAGCTTCAATCTGATTCAGTGATTTCAAAAATAATGTTTAATTTGTTATGTTTCACTATGTCTTGATATCCTGCTAAGAACGGCTGCTGACTGGGAAACGTTACGCAAACTTTCACAGCACCCCTACAACAAAAGTCAAGGGTAGATGATGATGTTGATGTTTTACATTGATGTCCAAAAGAGGACGCACTCACACTAACTTCTCAAAATCAACATAAGAATCTTGTTGTATGATACACTTTGATTTTAAATTTGTATCAGACTTCTTTATGCATGTCTTGTGAAATATGTTATTTAAAAACAGATAGCCATATTTATTCTGTAATGCCCAATTTATATTTGAGGCTAAAATGAACAAATTAAGAAATGGGCTGGTAAAATTATTTCATAGAAGGGGCCTCAATTATCTGTATTAAGGCAGATTTAAAAAAAATATGGTCACATTTTTTTTTTATTGAAATTTTTTTTATCATGTAAAATATATAATTTCTAAATCATTTCTTGATATTGATGTTATAGAAGGCAGAGTTAAAAGAAGCTGGTGATGGTTTTGAACTGATTTCTGATACAGGGGAGACTCTTGGAATGGTGAGATGTCCTAACTTTTATTTAAATTATTACAACCTAGTTTGGATCAATAAGTGAATGATTTAGAGTTTGAGTTTTGAGTTTTTGGCACATCGGCACAATTTAGGCCATGTCGTGCCCGTAATCCTTCAAGGATTACTCTCCTTTACAAGAGCTAAATTCCATACAGTTAAATCATTAAAAATGGATGGCTGCCTGGTTGTGCGGCTTGCGCACTGGACTGTCATTCAGATTTATCGATGGTCGAGGGTTCAAACCCTGCCCGCTCCCATCCCCCGTCGTCCTGCGGGAGGTTTGGACTAGGAAGTAATTATCTTCAACTCTGAAGGAACATCAGAAACATGTAAAACATTTTTTTACAAAACAAGGTCTATTCACAGTTAAAATTGTAAAGGTAGTAAAAATTTAATAACTAGAACACCTACTTGAGTGTGATAGTTAATTGCAAGTAACCTACCAGGGAAATTTTAAATGTATAACATTGAATACTGCCTTTGATGCTGTGACTCATTAATTATGAAATTTATTTGGAATAAGCAGACAAGCACTTAAGAAACATTTCAGTCTTAGTATTTAGATCATTCTTAGGCATGCTCTGGAAGGCATTTAATTGATGTATTAACTTGTTTACATGCTTATTTGCATTATTGTATTAGACATTCAGTTTATTCTGGGATGGGGTCAGATTACTGAAAAGGTTGGATTACCTAAGGTTGGCTGTACTTCAAGGACTTTCAAGAATATAATTTATAATAAAATAACAATTGATGAAAAAGGAAAAATATTGATACAAAAAATGACGGGTCCATAACACAGTACTCTGTGGTTCTGTCAAACCTAGCAAAGTGAAGTCTAGGCTTGGTGTCCTGTGCAAAACGTCACCATAACTAGACCAATCAGAAAGAAAGACAACTACCAGCTGTGGAGTACTCTAGAGCAAGACAAGACACACAGAAAGTCTCTGGTCATCCATTGCACCCAAACTCATCCCTAGATGTCTTGACACTGTCTTACTTCTAGAAAAGGATGGGCTTTAGGGTGAGAGAGTAAGGTTGACATGTTGCGCGAATCCTCCTCACTTAAGTAAAAAATTTCAGCGCAAGTGCAAAGCCCTCACCCCCCGGATGATAAAAATGGTCATAACGAAACCATGATTGACGAACTATATATTTATTGACTTGAACTATGACAGACCACATCGTAGTTTCATCAAAATCCATTCAGCCGACACAACCAATAAAACATCCGCACTACTTTCCTCATGTTTACTTCAGAAACACACACATACTTCCCATGACAATATGGAAATATAAAAAGAGGAGTAGAGGCAATATATTGATTATTGAAAGATCAATCCTATATATTAACTAGCAAGAGTATTGTACAAGTTTTGTAGTTAGAAAGTACAATAATTTAATTTGCATTTTTTTTTTAATGGGACTACATTTTTATTTATTGTATTATGGAGCAACTAATATTTTATAAAAAAAATTTTTTTTTGCTTTTAATTATAATTGTCACTAGCTTTTAAATATTTAGTCCATGTAAAGCCTGCAAAAGTTCAAAATCTCTGCAATAAAATGTAAATAAAATGTTTTTTACTTGTCTACAACTGTATATATTCCTCCCATGTATCTGCAGTGTTTGCGTGCTCATGATAAAGCTCAGAATCCAATCTATGTTTCTGTTGGCCACATGATTAGTTTAAGATCCTCAGTTTGGTTAGCGCTTGAATGTAGCAAGTACAGAATTCCAGAGCCAGTCAGAAGAGTAAGTCTCTTATATTTATAACTAGACAAATTTACTAAACTTTGTGACTTAATTAAAAAAAACATCTGTTTTAAGGGCTTAAAGTCATTCCTCTTGGGTGTATTGTGGAGTCTTAAAACTTACCAACTGCTTTCTTCCTTTTATATGCTCTAAAAGGCTACTTATTGGGGTTTCATTCTCCTTTAATTCTTCTTGGTAGTGGCTCTGTGCTATGGAGTAATGCCCATCAAATGACCTTTTGGGAGAAGATGGTATAATAAAGGAAACATGACACGACTATTTAGCAGAGCACAATCACCCCCTAAAGACATTACTGTTATTACTTTTTGAACTCTGTCCAATACCAAGGCTGTCCTAATTTCCTTCTGTGGGTTGTTTTATTTATGACATGGTAGGCCTGTATGACTCAAACCTCTTCTTATGATTTGAAGGCAAGGTAAACAGCATTTGGAGCCCCATACTTCTAGATAAGTACTTTGTGATGCAGACAAAGTTAATTGTTAAATTGAAACAAGAGGAGGAAATTTAGTATTGAAATATTCTAAATACTTTTATTGAATTTTGAAATGAAAATACAAATTAATTACATAAAAAAACAACAACTTTGCTTTAATTACATTTCAGTGGAAGGCAAATACATAACAAATCAATTATTTAGCCTATGTAAATAGTTTGTATTAATACTTGATAATGAAGAATAGTTAGTTATTTTTTTTAAAACATACTTTTAAAGTTATATTTAGAAGTTCTTGTTTTTTTTGTATGGATAAGCAGATATAAACAAAAAATGAAAACTGCTTTTTGATACATTTTGAGCTCCAAAAATATATAACTAATTAAAAAAAAAATTAAAGTACGTCTTTCAGATCTTGCAATCTATAGTCAGATTATTTAAAGGTCATCTGTTTCTATGGCCAATGATGAATGAGAGTGTCATGAAACCATCAAAATAACCAACTATCTATTTTCTCAACATAACCCATTAAAGTTGGGTGGACTCAGGAATCCTAAAATTCAAAATCTCAATCTTTACCAAGATTCCAACCCAAGACCCCACAGTTCAGAAGCCAAGCGCTTTACCCCTCAGCCACTAAGCCTCTAATTAATTTGTGCTGTCCCATAAAATTTGAGGATCATTGTCTACCTTAGAAGAAAAAGTCTACATTCAAACTTACAAATGTCATTGTTGATGCTTAATATATTTTTTGCACATTTCAGGCTGATGTAGATTCAAGAGAATATCTGAGACAGGGAAAAACAGAACCTTATGAATTCATTGCTCCAGTAGAGAACTAATTGTTTCCCTGTTAGTATTTTATCTATATAATGGCTGTGAAATATAACAAGTTGTTCAGTTGCTTGTTGATGTAAATTATGTTCCTTATCAAGACCAATTTTGATGACTAAATAACTCACAGATACATTTTAAAGATCTTTGCTTGAATACATGGAGTCATATATTGTACTAAATATTGGCTATGCTATAGTAAGGATTTTTACCTATAGTCTTTTTTGCTTTAAAAGACTGACAAAAATGTACACATCTTTTATTGACTGTAGTAAATTTAGCCTACAAATGATTTTATTCTAGCTGTTAATATCCTCTTTTACTAAAACTCAGTCCATTTTTTAAAGTTGATACTTTTTACCAGTGTTTATTATAGATAGGATATGAGACTTAAAAAAAAATAGTACTGGGGATTTAGTGAAGATTTTAGAAATGTTTTTTTACTGGAAAGCAACTTTAATTGATTCATGCTAATTAATGTAGTTTTTAGTAATTGATGAGCTTTTAAAAATAGCTCATAATTAGCCAATTCTTTTCAAAAATCTTCTAATACTTCAAGATTGAATCAGGTTAATGCAGCAAATAATCAGACTTTAAATACTGGATCTGTCATGTCTCAGGGCTTTTTTAAAAATGTATATGAATAACATATATTTAATTATATGTGCGTCTACAATCATTTGTGATAGTGTTTTTAGAATTTAATTAACTCTTCTAGCCCTCAGTCCCTAGATTTAACTTTCTCCATATGCCTGAGCTCCATAGAGCCATGGCCCCCTTTTCTTTCAACTCTAATAAAAGTTCACATCTTTTCTTATCAATCGAGCTGTCACTTTCTCTGAAGTTAAGATATTATTTTTATCAAAAGACTTGTAGAGTCAAGTCTAAATCATTTAAAATATTTATTAACTTGAGGCTTAGACCTACCATATACATGCTATATTGAATTGTATTCAAATTTTCTGAAATTTTTCTCAAATTCGATGTAAACACATGCAGTGATGACGGCAGCTATTTTTAATCATTAGTATACAAATTTCACCACATTTTGTTTGTTATTTTTAGATGCTTGTTGCAATTGTTCTAAACAGGGAAAGGCATGACATGGCCTAAATTGTGCTGATGTGCCTAAAATCAAAATCAAATCAAATCTAAACAGGGTAAAAAATTCCTACTTTAGTGGGTTCACGGATATAGAGCCTTATAAGGGATTCCCTTTAAAGTGGGTTCACTGAGATGTGGAGTTTTGTTTTATTCTTGCTATGAAATAAAGGATCCACATCTTGCTTATTATTTAGTGATTGTTAAAAATATTAATCTGCTGTCCATTATACCTTTGCTTAGTTGATGATAACCTACAGAATGATTTTAAAGAAGGAAATTGATGAGTCAAAATATTGGTAATATTGTATTGTGTTCAAGCAGTCAACTTTTAATTAGCTAGTATCTACTTTTTATTCATTTTTTTCTACACATAGTATTACTTGATCATATTTAAGTGTTTTTTTTTAATTTTTTTTTAATTATTGTAATATATATTAGTTTTAATGACTAATTTGAGTTGTTATTCATAATGTTTGTATTCTTTATTAAACATAAAATTAAATTATTGTCAATGCACCATTCAGTAATGTGTTGCAATATTTTACTTTTCTTAATTTTTTAGAGATTGAAAAAGAGTCTGCTTTGACCTACAATAGAACTTATTGGTGTTGGCTTTTCCTCTATAAATGAAAAGTGTTTTGTTTAACAACAGCTTGTCATAAATATGTTTCTGGGCTTCCAAGAATACAAATGTCATTTAAAATGTACAATGGCTTTAATGGCATCTCGCAGATACAAGTAATCACCAAAGAGGTGGACTAAAAATTTGACATGCATAATGTGACACAGATAATATTCAATAAACAATATCAGTTACTAGTATTGAACCATATTATAAACTTATAGCACCTGTTTGTGTTTGTTTTCATACTGCATGCTAATATTACTTTGATTTTGCCTAAACAAAACAAAAAATGCAATCTGCTACATATATGTTTTGTCAAGTCACAAACTGAAGCATAAAATGATCCCAGGTGTTGACCAAAAAACAATTTGACATTTTAAAACCCAGATTTTCCTTGACAAACAACTACAAACATTGTACAGAGCATGCCATTCTTCATGACTTGATTTTAAAGTTGACAATTGATATTTTTTGTCACTAGGTCTTGGTCAATTTTTATCAGTTTCCTTTTTATGATGTCAATCAAAATCCTGTGGGAGAAAGTTACTTCATGTTTAACATGACATCAAATCTCAGCAGTACATCTTTGGAAACATTTCACTGCAGTAAATATATAGAAGAAAAAAATCTTATCAGTTTTAGAATCATTCATTGTCATTTAGACCTCTTTTATGACATTAGTATTAGTAAAGCTTAACAAGTGCAAATAACTTTCTACTTCATAAAGACATTTAATTTATAAATTACATTAAATTATGGTAAAAAAAATACAGCTTTCAGTGTGAACTTTTTTTTTTTAGAAACAAATGTCAATACTTGTAAAATGAATGCATTAATAACCTAACACATATAAATTATACATTGCAGTTTCATGAGAATGCACAGCTTCAGTAAGCAGCACTTAGCCTGCCTATTCATTATTTTTTATTTTATCAAACCTCTTAATATACATTAAACACTTTGATGATTGCTCTAGACAAAATAGTGTCCCTAATTCTAACCAAAGGTTTTGCTCTGTTGAATGTTAGTTGATACATTTGAATACTATTTTTTAAAAAAGATAACTGTCCAACTGGAGAATGTTTTATAAAGATGTACCTTTAGTTGGGACTAAGATGATGCTTGGTGTTGGGAAAACCAATCTGTCCTTCATTGGTTTGCCTGCCCTATCGTAGACTTTCACATCCAGGAAAAAGTCAGCACTATCAGATACTTCTATTCCAGCTTCCTCGACAGCATGTGTTATATCTTTCTTGAAGAGGTGGTCAAAAGCCCATGTTCTTTCAGTAGGACCACCCAATAGACTAAAGCCACCAGCATATATACACTCACTGCATTCCTGCAAGATCAAAGTTCATAGTTGTAAGCAGCTATGTTTATACTAGGTAAAGAAAATAATTTGGCATGAAATACTAAGAGAATAACATTTTTTTTGTTTTGTTTTTATGTTTTGGATGTCTGTTCATAGTTGAAGATAATTATGTCTTTATCCATACCTCCAGTAGGGGATGAGGGCGGGTAGGATTTGAATATGGAACCATCTGGATGGCAAGCCAAAGTGCAAATCACACAATCAGGAAGGCATCATTTTAGAAAAGGCTATTCAATTACATTCAAATTGTAATTATAAAAACTTGAGGACTAAATACTTGTAAAGGGTCTAGCAGAGTCTAGCTAAAAATTGTTGAGAACATATCATACAAAGTACACAATTTAATAATACTGGTACAGACTTAATTAAATTAAAAAAGTAAAGTTCCACTTTGAGACCTTGCAATCTATAGGGCAGATGATGTTAAGATCATCTGTTTCTTTGGCCAATGGCTAATGAGCAGGGTGTCATGTGGCTAGCATAACTGTAAATGTTATGTTTGACGAGTATTAATATTACACATAGGACTAGTCACTAAGATGTAGAAACTTGTATCACTATCAATGTGTCGCGAATGCTGTAGAATGCTTGGTTCGTGCTTCCGGGAGTCACACTTCACAAATAACAAACATAAATGATATAGATTAAGTGAGTCAGTTTTGGCAGACAAGATATAACATTTATTTAATAAAACAATATGCTGCACTTTATAGTAGTTACAAAAATGATCCAATATATAGAAATATAGTCCGCATAACAGTGGTATCAAACATATTCAATATACTAAGTCCCTTAAGAATAGGTAAATATATAACTTAACTATTAAATCATGTCCGCATCACAGTGGGTAACAATAAACTTCAATAATATGCATCCAGCTCTAAGTACAGAAAATAACTATCAAATACATGTACTGTCTCAAGTACCATAAAGGACTTCAAGTAACTAATTCACTCAACTCACTTAAGGTTACTACCGTCCGCAACGGACCAAAAGTTACTACTGACTAGAAGTCAATTTAGTCATTCTCAAAACCTGAGGTGAACCTATAACAGGCAATGTCAACCTAGACTGTGACAATAACCAACAACCATCTTTACTTTCTCCAACTAAAGTCAGGTACTCATTAGATTTGGGTGAACTCACGGGCACCCATAGAATCTATTCTTTATCAAGATTTGAGCCCAGGTCCTCATGTTCAGAAGCCAAGTGTTTAACCGCTTAGCCACTGTGCCCCCTACAGACTTATTGTTAAATATGTATTGATTCTCTTAGAATTTGAATGTGTCATACATTGTTAAAAATGTCTTCACATGCATATTTTGTTTTCACACACTGAAGAGTTACCTGACAGTTACAGACATGAAGTTTGACAGATACAGAAGTGTTGACACTTTTAAGCAAGAATCCAGCCAAAATTCTGTTTTTCATTTTCTTGTCATTTATCAGATATTCCAAATCATTGACAGAATGACCTCCGATCTTAAGATGGTCATACTGGTAGCCAAGGAGGTCATGGTTGAAAAGATCTTTAGGTAAAGAATGCTCTCTGAAACAAAAGAAAGTAACAAAAAATATTTAAAAAGAATTAGCATAAACTAAAATGTATTATTAATAAAATCTAGCTATTAGTGAATGATGTGGCATGTGCCATAATGTTTGGTTGAGTGGAATGAACTTCTTGGCTATCTATCAAGGGGGCTCAAGTTCCAAACCTTACTCCAGCTGAGTTGTATTTACTGAGCATCTAAAATAAAAAGCTTATATTAAGTGTAATCCTATTAGTTTTGATCAGTCATGTAGTTATACTTGTGACAGACTTGACCATAGTAAATCTGTGTGATTAGAAATATTTTTACCAATTGTTTTTATTTAGCTTTTAGCTTTCTCAATGTGCTATGATACTATCACTTGTCTGGACCAGTAGGGAAAGGGGGTTGTAAGAAAGGGGTATCTTGATAAATGTTTACATGATAGTTTTTTAAATGCTTAAAAAATGTCCACTAAAAGTGCAAGAGTCCTCAAGGGGACTAACTAATTCAACTTGTACCACCACATATATCAAGTATGATTTCTTTACCTTGTTGAAGATACCAAACAAAATAATTAATTACAAATAGATTTTTAAAAGTCGATTCTTGTGTTGTCAGGTAAAAGAAATAATTATGTGAAATTGCAGCTTAATCCGAGATTGGGTTTGGGCGCATTAATGTTTTTGCAAGACAGACAGAGTGAGTTGATATAAGCTTTGTAAAAAAGAATAATCTACTCACTTAGTGAATGTGTTCATGTTAAGTTCAGAGTTGAAAGGCTGCAAGGGTTGGTTCAGGTAGTTCAAGGCACATTCTGTTCCCAATGAAGGCAAGTGTCTTTCCTTTTGGAGTTCTTGCCAGATAAGCCAGATCTTGTCCATAAAGGAGTTGTGTATGATGAAGATTGGGTCGTAGGCAGAGTATTCAAGTGTGGACAATGAGTATAACTGGTCGCCTCCCAATGAATTAAGAATGGTGCTGTGCACCACTTGAAATTGAGCCTATGAGTAGAATAGCAATATGATATTTCACTTCAAAAATGACTTATTTTTTTACAATGCATGAGTTAAAAAAAAAAATCACTAGTAAAAAATATTAAATAGATGTCTATATATGTTACTTATTTTTAATCTATTTTTTTTAAAAACCTCTCGAATCTACAGTATGATTTAAATTTGATTATTATTAGTGTAAAAAGAAAAAGGGAAAAACTGCCTCACATAGTAAGAAAGAAAACACATTTTAATAAGGGAGATTTTAATTTTGTCATTGTAATATTCAAACTTTTAAATGTTGCTAAAAACAGTTTTAACTTCATATGTTTAGTTAAAAATAAAGTATTTTTCAGGAATCCATATCCTTGTTGCTCTGTGTCAAGAAAGAGTTTAATAAAAATGACAAAATAAATGCCACTTTATTTGACCTTTCTAAAGCACTACAATATAATTTACTACAATAAAGCATAAAAAATTCTTAGGTATTTCTGGCCCATTACTTCTTAGAAATAAATTTTTAAATGTAGTGAGCAACTCCAAAAACTTCAGTGAAGAGATTTAAGTACACTGCCTTTTCTACTTTACATAAAAGCAAAAGGACTGAAATATAATAGTCCTTGAAGAAAATTTAAACTTTTAAGTTGGCTGCAAAGATTATAATGAAAAATGTCAACAGTACAATACAGTGTACTAGTTAAAAGATTGAATATTGCTAATAGGTTATTTTAAAATAATCTGTGCTGCATTGTCTAGTACAGTCAAATAAAATGGCATGTTTGCTTACTGCAAAGTCACAGAAATCTATCTGCTCCAGAGCTAAGAGAACCATCTCAAACCGTTCCTGACTATTATCTGTATTGTTTGTGAACAGCTCATGTCTGACATCACGCACAGTGTAGGTATCTTCAGTGGGTATATACCCTCGAACAAAAGGATTAGGAACCACCTAAACAAAAAATAAATAAATTATATTGTAATGTAAAATATATCTTCTATAAAGAATACCGGTAAATTAGAATTGACCAAGAAATTTTTTATACAATGTTAAATAAAGCTATTATAATGTTGTGTTGCCAGTCACACCTATGTGACTCGGTACCCACTGCATTATTACAGGGGTGCCATAGCGTTGTTTAATTTTATGTGAAGCCATGATGACAGTGTTGATATTGGGGGGCCATGGTCCGGGGCTTTGCAAAGCCTGTAGTACAGATTTTGAGTCAGTGACCACAACAATCTGTGTTGCCCTCAAATGTCCCTCGCTGAGTTGAGAGTCAATGACTTTTAAGGCTTCACAGACTGCCATGGTCTCCGCATCAAAACTGCAAATACTACCACATGGTCCAAAGATTTTGACTGTGTAAGAGCCAAGAAAGTCGATGTAAGCTCCATAGCCTGCTCTTCCAGAATCTATTGATGCCGACCCGTCAGTGTATGCAAAAATAGCACTGGGCTTGAAGGTATTAATGGTCTCCAGAGCTAGGATTTGAAGGTCGTTAGATGAACGGCTTTGCTTAGTGGCATTAGGGTCTACTAATTTCAAGCGTATGTCTGCAGACTCTTTGGCCCACCAGGGAGGGCAAATTCCACCCACTGATCAGGCTGTAAGCTTTCATCAAGCCCTGGCTATAATACAAAAAAAACAGAAATGGAAAAGTGGTTTGAGTGCTGGGACAAGTCCCAAAAAGCCCGTGGAGTCTGGAAGCGCATGAGGCGCCCTGACCGCACTTCCCCGTGGTGGAGGCTGTCCAGGCCTTAGCAAGCTATTATAGCACAGTGCAGGACAGGCCACTGTCCTGTTGGCTCATATTTCTCGCGGCTATGGCCAAATTTTGATTAACGGTGCCCCCGCTGCGGGGAAGAAGAAGAAACCGTGCCTCATATTATGTTTGACTGCCCCAGATTTGCTGATCTCAGTCTCGACAGGTCTGGGAAACCCAAAATTCTCGACCTGTATGGCGACATTTATGCATTACACATGAAAGCAGGGTTTCTGTTCAGGGCTTTTGCAAGAGAGGATTTGAGCCTCTCAAGCCCTCACTCTAATGGAGTTTGATGATGATGATGATGATTATAATGTTGTACTCTTATTTACATTATTAAATGTAATAGAATCTTTTTCTATTACCATTTTTTGCTATTATTTAATTTTGTAAGTCATGCTCAGAGCGGTATGCTCCAATTTCTTTTGTGTAAATGCATGGGAGGGGAAATCAACTAGCAGATTTTTATCTCTCGCTTTATTTAAGAGCTCATCAAACACAACTCAAATCAGCTTGAGTTTAATCTTGAATTAAAAATTCCTAGACTCCATTACAATGTAAACTCTAGCCTGTTCAGTTAGACCATTAAGTTATGCCATCTTGGACAAATATTTTATTTTATTCCACAAAACATATTTTATTAATTCATATGTAGGACAAAGACATGAAAGACTTTATTTCCCAAGTACCATTGTTAGTTTTTAGATTGCTTACGTATGCCAGAAAACCAATAACTTGGCTCATTTAAAATCTCTATTTAACTTGCATACATGTATGAGTATGCCTAACATGAAGATATTTTTATGTATGTTGAATGACATGGAGAAACACCTGTAAATTTTAAGGTTTCTAAAATTGAATAGAATGTAAGACTATGAACAACCAAATAGATGTTGTTGCTTTTTTATCCAATGAAGTTCAAAGGCCTAGTGCTTTTATAAATAACAAAACCTCGAAAAGTTGGAAAAAAAATTGAAGATGTAGTGCTCATCAATGTCAAATTTAAAAGCTTTAGTCAAGTAGCCAATGTCAAGATGTACCCTACAAGACATAATAAGCAGGAAAAGAAAACAACTAATGCTCACAAAAGAGCATATTATGATGTGAATTTATGAACAAAATTGGCCTAGACTATCATTCATAATGTCCCTGGAGTAATTAAAGACTAAGACAGATGTAAAGTTGAGAAAATGGTAATAATTATCCCATAACTACCCCTTTAACCTGGTCTAAATAATATACAAAATGTCAGGTAAATAGGCCTATATAAATCACATGAGGTAAGACACATAAATCTATTATACCAGCAATGATTCAAAATTAAGCATTGGCCATTGAAAGTTAGCATTCTATATTATAAAGCACTTAAAAGTAAAGTAGCAATTATACATAAAACACTGAACCATAATATTCAAATACAAAAACAAAATTTATTAAAATACTCAAAAAGACACAAAAATAAACGCATACTCTTCGTTCCATATGCTAGGACAATTTTGTACAAATGCTCCTTCTTTCCTAGCGCTATTAGAGCATGGAATGGGTTGCCTGAGCTAGCCAGGAAAACCAGTGACTTGGCAGAATTTAGGTCATTGGTTAACATGCATGACTAAATGCATGACGCGTAGGACATAATCCTCTTCTTTTTTAAAGTAACGTCTTAATTATATAAAATAAGATAAGCAATTATATATGTTATCTTCACAAAACTTATAACCACACCTCATCTTTCAAGATATCATAGTAATCCTCCTCTGTAAAAATGGATGGTAGTTCTGTGGTGGGGAAAGTCCAGTCCCAGTAAGGTACAGCTATAGCACTGCCATGACGCTTAAGGGCGTGTTCAATCTAAAAGTAAAAATAACAACACTGACTATATGTTTTATTAAATTAGTAACTTCTCTTACTAACAGGTGAAAGGCTGAGGGGGGATACCTGGCGCCTGAAAACCAAGAGATTCAGGCAGATGAAGCTCATCAGAATAGTAAGGCAATTTAGAGGGTAAATCTGACTACAAACCCCCGCTGCCTTGCGGTACTTAGGCTTCAGGAGATAACCTCGAGGAAAAATCAGGAGTGAAGCCCCTTTGGCTTTGGGAGTATCAACTATGACATTCCTTCCGGCAGCTTCTGCAACTGAGCTGGTGCCAAATGTAATGCAAAGCGTTTCTTTGGATCACATCAGCAAGGCCGAAAGGGTAAGCTGAAGTGTTGGTTTCAGCATATTCATTCATGTACACCACACACCAATAGAGAGTCTTGAGGAATTCAAGTCATGAGTCATCCGCAGACTCAAAAATTGTTGTTATGTTCCTCTTTTCCATCAATACCTTATGGATTGTGACCATACATATTATAGCCCAGTTACTTCTGCTAACTATCATTACTAACTCATGAGACATATTTAGGCTACTAGATCAGCAAAATATGAGTGAGGATGACCCACTTCTCAATGGCCATTGGTTAATCAGGGTGCATATGTGGCCATCCCACTGCTTTAATTTCACCATATATAGGCCTATAGCTATAGTGGCTATATATATTAAGCTCCATAACTTAGGACCATGTGTAGGGAAACAAATCACTTTTTCCTTACGTAATCAAGTCTTTTTCTGAGTGTAAAAGATTAAAGCTTTTTTTACCTGCAGGGTAAATAGCCTATGCCAATGTGGGAACGTAGGCAGTCCCTGTGCACTACAAGCAGTAGGGTTTCCTTCTTCATCCTTGCAGCAAGCAGGGGCACCATGAAATGATGCTAATCTGGCCCAACCATCATCTGTCTGGTCCTGCTGTAAGTTTTGAAGAGCCACTCTCAAGCTGTGAAAATCTCTCTCCGTGAGGGTGCTTAGGTCACGCCTAATCAAGTTGGGAGTGACCAGTGTGAGGTGAGGATCTTCTATGTTTATCAAAAATGCAGTTCAAAATAGATAAGCAATGCACTAGCTATAACTGTGATTTAAAGCTGAAAAAAATTAACAAAAATTTAACAAAGCAAAACACCAAAAGGCATATCTACCTTTTGCTGGCACGAAGATGATGTTGGGACTACCAATTAAACTGCTGCTTAGTTGACTACCATTCATCGACTTTACATGCACTTTGATTTCATAGTCATCATCAAAACGCAAGGCTCTAGATTTTAGCTTCATTCAGTAGAAAAATACAAAGTAATTAGAGCATTTATAGACATATTTACACAATAGATTGACTTATTCCTTTAAATAACTTAAGTTATGTGATAGGTAACTTACTTGTTGAGTAATGTCATATTTGTAAAGTCTGTCAAATTGCCAAGGTAACTCTTCTGCACCACCCAGTACTGCAAAATAGCCACCTTCAGTGCATTTATGCACCGTACAGATCTCAAAATCAACAAAGGCTGACATTCTGAGCCCATTTAGCAGAAAGCCTGTGAAATAAGATTGTCTGGAGTTCTGGACAATGTACACCACAGAAACTGTACACCACAGAGAGTAATGTTTAAAATTATAATAATTTTTTATAGACCGATATCTGTATGGATAGAATGGAAGCTAAATTTGATTTAGTAGCAACGCATGAGACGAATCTTAGGAGACACAGAGATTGTGCCACAAACTTTGCTAAACGGCCACTCGCCCCCTCAACAAAGATGTGATCGATTGTAGAAATGAGGTTTCCTGGACCAAATCAAAGCGTTTTGGCTCAGCCATTTTTTTTTGTTGTGATGGACGTTTCGGCGCTGCCGTATTAAAGCTTGCAGTTTTGGTGAGCGACGTTTTAGCGCAAAATGATTTAGTCACATTATAAATGCTAATTTTTTAATGTCTTAATAAAAGGATGATACATATCTTTGTTTTGTATGGAAACGTGTTCTTTTATGTTAAGAAACAAGTTATTTTTGTCCATGAAATTTAGGAATTTAGTTTGACGTAGGCCTATAATTAGTGCTACTGCACAAGTACGAATATGTATATGTGGGTTTGTAGGATTGTGGCGTGAAAGGTTTAAACCGGGATAATCCAGACTACATGTCCCGAGTACATACTACAAGACCAAGCAGCCATCCATTGTTTGTAATATGCATTCATGAAATAATCAAAATTATTATAACTTTTTTTTCGGATTGGTGGAGGGGGGAGGGGGATGTGAATGTATAAACTAAATAATTCAATATAGTTTATGAAAATACTGCTTATTAAAAATGTGTTTTATGATTCACCATCATAACCTATCGCGCCAAAAACGACTGCACAAAAACGGCTTAATCAAAACGGCTGTGATAAAACGGCTGAAAAGAAAAGCCGTGCACCCTTTCAAGGCATGTTTTTAGTCTCTAAATGAAACGCGTAGACAAAAGGGCAGCAATACCACAGAGGACCAAAACAGGAAAACGCAAACAGGGCCCTGTTTAGCATGCCGTTTCGTACTTTCATGTAAGGTAATTATAATCGGTACCAGTTTGGAAGAGGCTGCAAAAGTCAGTGATGATCGAATTCTGTTAAGATAGATAAAGAAAGCTTGACTTTCTATTAAAATTTAAACATTAACTAATACTTAATAGAATTTACTTTGAAAACTAGATCTACTTTTTAAGTGATAGGGTCGGTAACTGAGAACAACTAGCCATAACATTTCAGCGTTGGGGAACAAACTGCTTTCAGATAACCGCTTTTACTTTCAGATTTGATTTAACAATACTTGACTTGTAAAAACTTATACAGAATGGCAGCAGACTAGACCATCGCGACAAAAGTTCGGAGCACATACCACTGCCCACACGATGTAGCAGCCCAGCTCTTGTGTAACCCCATACCATGGCAGGCGTTCAATGTTACTAGATGTTAATGGTGTTAGGCACCTAGTTTATATTATTAGTTAGTTAGAGACGCACCATAGAAGACGTATACTGAACGGGACTAGTGACGCTTGGGATATTTTGGGTTAGAGACTGAAAAATCAGTTAGCGATAGAATTCTCTTGGGTAAAGACGTGTTTTATTTGACAGAGACTTTTACTGTGGCCTTTTATTGGAATAAATATCTTATGAAGTGTTCATCAGTGTTGACCACATCTCTTCACTCGTTAAATAGATTGTCTTGCTTATTTTGTATTCTTGATCAACTACATTGAATACACACGAACAATAAAACTCAAACGCTTGCAGAGTAATTGATTGAAATTCAACAGTCATCTATAGTTGACCTCAAGGCAGTCTGAACAAGGTCATCACAATCGAAAGTATAATGATACAATTAGGAATTCATTATTTGTTTCATAGAAAAAGGAAAGTTTTGACTTAGAGACAATGAAACGACGAGTAAAATCAAGAATAGGATTTGAGGAAGATAGTGAATTGTAGACAGAATACTTCTGAAGGATTTAGAAAGAGGCAGTCTTTATGAACGTAGAGATTTGGCTTGACGGCATTCGATGGTTCCTTTCGTTATTATTAAACATCTTGTTCGAAATTCGCTATCAACTTCGATTAACTTGTTGCCCTTTCGCTTGTGTCCCTTGATTTTGCTGTGTGAGAGTTACCTCCGTTTGACTTATCTACAAAATGATAAGACACAGCTCGGAAGCGGCTAACAAAAGAAATGGGTTGGTTATATTCAGACCAAATGTTCTGCTATGCTAAATAAAATACAAAAACGTTTACCAGCAAACACTCGATCGTGTTTTGTTTTGCCCTTGATGTAGGCGTCCAGCTGAGAAACGCTCATTCCAGCAAACTCTAAATTGTCGTATCTATAGTGAAAATTAGTTTCGTACTTAAAGACAGCCGTTGGCAGGGATTTTTCTTTGGTGACTTCATTCAGATTGTAAGGACTTCCAAAGCTGAATGGTTTCAGTGGTTTCTGTATATAAAATATAAAATTACACGCTCTATCTCAATGTGCACTTTTTCGTATTTCTACAAGCAAAAAAAGTTCCTAATAAAATGGAAACCATTCTTAATAATTGACACACGCCACAGATAGGCCTACACATATACTTGGATTTTGTAACGTACTTTTTTGACAGCGTTGTTAATCTTACATTGTTAATTGCTGTATGAGTCCAATCGATCAGACAATTTAAACTAAAAGGTTTTTGGCCTGCTTCTTGCCTGTTATTCGTTTCTAAGAATTTACCATAAGTGGCTACGTTATTGTTATTTAAAACTCTCATTTACTGTGTCTTAAATATGGTTATCATGCAGCATTCATTTACAATCATTCATCATGACAAAGTTGTACAAATGCTCCTTCTTTCCTAGTGCTATTAGAGCATGAATTTGGGTTGCCTGAGTCAGCCAGGAAATCCAATGACGTCAGAATTTAAATAATTGATTAACATGCATGAATAGGAACACGCGTAGGACGTAATCATCTTACTTTTAAAGTAACGTCTGTATTTTATAAGATAACATGACCTCACAATAACGAGTTAAATTTTGCACGCAGATGGCCTACTATCGAACACTCTATAAATTGTTATGACAAAATGTTACCTTATAAATTTTTGTGATTATGGTCAGATGTTATTTAGTCCATAACTTGGCCCAGAGTGTGCGACGTCTTAGAAATAGCTGTGTTAAATATTAGAACTAGCCTGGACTTCTTCCAGACAGAGCGCTTTGTTCAATCAGCCTTTCAAGCCTAGAGTTTGACGAGTCTTCGGCTCAATTGTTTTAACAGTCCTAAACGGCATTTGGACAGCTAAATAAACATCTCTTAAACAGTCTTTAGGAAACGAGGTGGCTGTGCCATAAGGCGCTTGGCTGCCAAACCGGGGGCCGGGGTTCGAATCTTGGTGAAAACTGGGATTTTTAATTTCGGGACCCTCGGGCGCCTCTGAGTCCAACCAGCTCTAATGGGTACCTGACATTAGTTGGGGTAAAGTAAAGACGGTTGGTCGTTGTGCTGGCCACATGATAACATCGTTAACCATAGGCCACAGAAACAGATGACCTTTACATCATCTGCCCTATAGACCATAAGATCTGAAGGGGGAACTTTACTTTACTACTTAGTCAGTCTTTAACAAAATGCTAGCAAATACTTACTTTCATCATTTCTAAGGCACAATTACTCTTGTCTGGATCGTGTCCTCTATGCTTCTGAAGGGCTTGCCATACAGCCCAAAGCCTGTCCACATTAGCATGGTGAACAAAGAACAGAGGATCATAGGACGCGAAATGAAGATGGCTCATTGAGTGAGTCTCCGAGCCGCCAATCCAAACACTTAAAACTTGGCTGATGACCTCAAGTTGAGCCTGGAAATCACAGTAGTTGTCTTGTTCTAGGGCAAACAGTGCCTGCTCAAACATCCACGTGTCCCAGCCATGAGGGCCCATTTTGAAAATTTTGTCTACCTGTAAATAAGAAACAAACTACCAAAAAAGTGGTTTTCAGTGACATGTGTCTGTTGTACTGTGCGCGTATAAATAAGATTAAATATTTTCATATTTGATAAAACCTTAATAGACATTTAGAGCCCTAACCCCGAACCCTAACCTTTTGCTCGCGTTTAATCACGAAAGGAAATCTTCAGTAGAAGAATATAACTCTTTCAAAGTCAGGTGAGATAAATGACAGTCTTTGTTAAGTTACTCGCTTCAATATGATTTAACCAGAATGTATAAGCAAGCATAAACATGCAAAGTGTATCCATACACATTAGGAACAAAGAAGACATCGTAAAGAGTTATAGAATTATTGAACGGAAATTTTATGTTCACAATTTTATTTATCTCTTTTGTACAATATCTGTATAGCATAATACGGACTTTTACATTTGACTTCAATCTTTCTACTGACTAGCTACAATTGCTAGTAAAATTAACTTTCAAATAACTGTCAAAATATAACTTTAAACAAATCAAATACTTTTTAAATACCATAAATAAGGGAAAGCACCACACAATCACTGCTATAGCTCTAGATACTGCAATATTTGTCCCCTTTATATATAAAACAGAAGTTAATTAATTCACACTAATGGAATAACTTATTGATAACCAGTAACTAATTAGTGCCACCTAGACATACCGGGGCTTTCTCTGAAGCAATATTAACTCCACAAACTTACCAATATATCTCTGTCAGTGTAAACACCCTCAGATCCAATCTTAGAGTGTACAAATGGATTAGGTAAAGTTTTTCCTGTCAACGGATCATGATAATTGTCATCTTCCAGAAACTCTGGCAATTCAGAACCCTCCCTGGTCCAGTCCCAGTAAGGGAGGCCAACAAGAGCGCCATGGCGTCGAAGAGCATCCTCAACTTGCACCGTGTAGAGGCGATGCCATGGAAGAAATGTGGCCGTGCCGATAGGGGAGCAGACATACCTAGACAGATACAAGAAGTTTCAAGTCAATTAAAAGGAAGGTTCAGACCTTGAGATCTAGAGGGCAGATGACGTTAACGTAATCGGTTTCTTTGGTCAACTTTTAACGAGCAAGGTGTCACGTGGTAAGCGCAACGTCCAACCGCCTTTACTTTCTCGAACTAAAGCCAGGTACCCATTCCATTTCGGTGACTATGGAGCGCCCTAAAATCCCGAAATTCAAAATCCAATTCTTCACCGAGATTCGAACCCAGAACCCCAGGTTTGGAAGCCAAGCGCTTTACCACTCAGACATCGTGTCCCCTGTTTCAACAATGTAACACAACATATACAAGTTACCGTCAAATAGTGTCACGGTCGTAAGAGACGTGCAAACAGAATGTTTATATATTGAATTTTTGAATACTCGAGTACTGCTAATAGAATACATAATAATCATGACAATATATTCGATGACGAAGATGTAAAAACCTATTAAAAATTTAATAAAAGAGACTAGCTTGTTTCACGGTTAAATAAAAAATCGGTCTGTTCACAGGGGCGTAGCTAAAAAATCCCCATTGTTTGGGGCCCGGGGGTTGACCCCTTTGGGGGCCCCTGCATTTTAGATAATATTTAATTTTAATGTAAAAAGCACTAATTTGGTGACACCCTCTCAAGTGGGGGCCCAGGGGGATTTTAAAATTCACCCACTACTCCCCTCACCTTGGCTACGCCACTGTCTGTTAATGTTCGAGCTTCATGTTTAATCTACTAACAATTCGGATTATATTGTGTATTATTGCTTAACTAGCCATATATTACCCGCGACCCGTGTACCATTGTACATGTAGTCACTGAGAGTGTTTGGGAAACAATTAAACGAAATAATAATGTTATAAGAAAGCGAACGGGTGATTGTATAAAAGTATGATGAAACTATCAAAATAGCTAATTGACATTAAGTCATTAAAAAAAAAACACAACATTTGCTTGTAGGCCTACATAGATCTATATTTGGATCTAGATCGAGAGTCTAGATACTATTATATATAAGATGTAGACATACTATTATAAGAGTGTATTAAAGGGCTCAAGAAGCTTAGTAATTATTGTATGTTACTATGTTAGTATATTTAATATTCCCCATATAGTCTCATGTAGCCTGTCCAATCAAAGTGTGTTTACATCGGGAGGAGGGTGAGCGAGTCGACTTGCGTGCATGGAGTCCCACATGGTTGGGCGACGTAGATAATTATATATACAGATATACAGTGTGCTCAATCTTTTCACCAGTTCTACTTGATTAAATTATTTTAATTCCTAAGAGAAATTCTGGTATCTGTTCACCTAAACAATGTCCTGGAAACTTTGGATATTAGGGCCTAAGATTCAAAATTCTTTAAGCTGAGTGGCGAATTATTAAAGTAGGCAAGTCAAAATGAGGCTTGTCGACTCTGAAGAATAATGAGGAATGCAGTATTTCATGTGGCAAGGAGACCCCAGCTGTATGCTACCTACATATTCTGCCACACTAAGCACAGGCATAACAATTTTACTCTGGTGGTCGAATTAGATTTTCCTTTCGCATCTACGTCTGTCCTCTGCAGCGGATTTTCCTTTGGTCCCAAATTTACATCCCGCGGCCCTTGTAAGTGACCTCCAGGCTCCAGCTGTGTCGTTCTGAATCCGTATGTAAACAGGTGCTGTCTTCTATGTCAGTTAAAGCAAGTTGGCTCCTAAGCTGGTCTTTAAAAGGTTTCCATGGGGCCCCTCTGCTACGTCGACTACAGAAAGCAACTAAGACTACTTGAAAGCTTTCACCAATAATTCTTGCGCTTCACCATGGACATACGGCGGCTGGACCGCACTACAAACAGCGATGTCCTTGCCAACGCCGGTATGGAGGGACTTCCCATGGTCCGACAGCCACGCTGGGCATGGAGCGTATCCTGTAAGGGCAGGGCGGTCCTACAGATTGCGGGGCCCTATGCGAAACGGATTGCGCGGGGCCTATTCTGGTTTGTGATAAGGATAGGAAGTGAAAATTAAGATTTTGTATTAGAAAATAAATTCGTCTTTGCATACTTTACTAAGTGCAAAATTACTGTCAAATTAGCTTTACGGGCCATCTACAGTTTTTCAACTAAAAGCTAATAAACATTCAAATTTGCCTTTTAGATTTACTTTCAACTAGCAAAATATCGCTTTTTTTTAAAGGTCGATATAGATTTAGATCTATATTTGTATGCCAGTGATTATTATGCAAATTAAGAATTTGAACTTTTTGTTTTGGTTAAAATTCGCCTTATTATTACATTTTTATTAAATGAAAGCTGACAATGTAGTTTTTTTTCATTGCTAGTAGGATAGGCGTTTTTCATTTTGAATGACACCCAGAAATGACAATTTTATGTTTTTAAGGTGATTTGCGTCAGTTTTCAGAAGATTTTAATAATTTAAGAAGATTTTCACGACTTTTTTTTATATTTTACAATTTCAGGAGAATTTCAGAAACCCTTTAATAATAAGTTAAAATTGTTTATTTTAATAATTCACACCTAGAATTTGCGCGGGGCCTTTGAAAGTGCGGGGCCCACTGCGGCCGCATAGGTTGCAGTGGCCTAAGACCGGCCCTGTGTAATGGGGATGAAAATATGCCAAAAGCAGTCCTTTTGGTGAGCTGAACATTCAAATAAAGAAATCTAATAACACAGGCGAAAGGCCAACAATAGAAGTTAGTTGACGCTGATAGTGAATATCGAACTAAAAGTTAAAAAAAAACAAAGGGAACTGTCAAATGTCAACCTCTACGTCCCTACAAACTGCATCTCTCTCTAAAGTCTAAAGCCATCAAAAGTAGTCACAATTGAACATACAAAGAAGCAGTACCTATATATCACACAATTCAATTCTAACAGAGGTAATTTCTTTTGGACCATAATATATTGTTCTATAATTTGGTTATGTGCAGAATTCAAGCAGTCTTTGTCCGTTCTCTGCTTGAATTCTGCACATACCATAAGCTCTGCATTACCAACACATACTTCAGAACAAAACCACAGCACTGTGTCTCATGGAGGCACCCTAGGTCTGGGCACTGGCACCAGCTGGATATGATACTGACACGAAAAAAGGACATTGGAAATATACTGCTGACACGTAGCTACCAAAGCGCGGATTGTGATACTGATCATTCTTTAGTGTCCTGCCGGACAAGACTGCTGCCAACTAAGATCCACACTTCACAGGGAAAAAGAAAATCAATCTACCAAACATCATCACTGGTCTTTGGAAACAAAACCAAGAAAAGCGAAGACTGGTTTGAAGCTAGTCTACCAGAAATGGAAACTGCCACTACGAACAAGAGAGCAGCCATGCTAATCTACAAGAAGGATCCCACCCCAAGCAACTTAAAAAGGCTCAGAGCTGCACGTAACAATGCCCAAAGAGTAGCGAGACAATGTGCTAACAAATACTGGCAG
The DNA here is from genome assembly GCF_947242115.1 of Biomphalaria glabrata. Classification (NCBI taxonomy): domain Eukaryota; kingdom Metazoa; phylum Mollusca; class Gastropoda; family Planorbidae; genus Biomphalaria; species Biomphalaria glabrata. Next base: position 10,485,455 of record NC_074718.1, read on the forward strand.
GAGCTATGCGAAGATATTCAATCTTGTGCCGACTGTGGTAACATAAGAGGACTATATGAGGGCATGAGAAAAGCCTTTGGACCTCACACCAGCAAGTGTGCTCCGCTCAAGTCAAAAGATGGCTCAATCATCAGCGATCGTGCGCTGCAAATGGAACGATGGGTAGAACACTATGCAGAACTCTACCAGATTGAAAACGCCATCTCACCAAATGCTGTTTCCAACTTCCCATCACTTCCAGTTTTGACGGAATTAGACGAAATGCCCTCAGTAAAGGAGCTGAGCATTGCCATTGACATGCTTGCACATCGGAAAACACCCGGAGGAGATGGCATTCCTGCTGAAGTAATTCAGGCTGGAAAACATGCCCTAATCAAACCACTCCATGAACTGCTAAGCTTGTGCTGGGAACAAGGAATGGTCCCCCAGGAATTGAAAGACTCCAACATTGTTACAATTTATAAAAATAAAGGTGACCGCTCTGATTGTAACAATTACAGAGGCATCTCACTGCTTAGCATAGTCGGAAAGGCTTTTGCTAGAGTATTACTAAAGCGATTACAGATCCTGGCAGATCGTGTTTATCCAGAGTCGCAGTGTGGCTTTAGGGCAGGTAGATCTACAACAGATATGATTTTCTCTCTGCGGCAGCTACAGGAGAAGAGCAGAGAACAAAAGCAGCCCCTCTTCATAGCTTTTATTGATTTGACCAAGGCCTTTGACCTTGTTAGCAGAAGCGGTCTGTTTGCTGTACTAGAGAGAATCGGCTGCCCAAATAAGTTAAGAAAACTAGTGCCAGCTTTTCACGAAAATATGCAGGGCACCGTTCAGTTTGAAAGTTCTTCCTCCAGGCCATTCTCCATTAAGAGCGGTGTAAAACAAGGATGTGTACTGGCCCCTACACTATTTGGCATCTTCTTCTCAGTCGTACTATCCAGTGCTTTTAAATCCCTGGAAGACGGAATATACATCCATAGCAGATCCGATGGAAGGCTCTTTAACCTGGCACGTCTTAAAGCCAAAACGAAAAGGCGTCGTATCTTGATAAGGGAGCTGCTGTTTGCCGATGACGCGGCACTCGTATCTCACTCACAAGGAGGTCTACAGAAGCTAGTGAACGCCTTAGCAGTTGCTTGTCAAGAGTTTAGCCTTACTATAAGTCTCTCCAAGACCGAAATCCTGGCACAAGACGTCGCAGAAATACCTATAATACAAATTGGGAACCACACCCTTTCAGTGGTGCAGGAATTTACCTACTTGGGTTCAACAATTGTCAGTAACCTAGACTTAGACATCGAGCTGACAAAAAGGATAGGAAAAGCTACCACAGCATTGGCAAAACTCTCCAAGCGCGTCTGGGAAAATGGTAAATTGACCACAGCGACCAAAATCCTAGTCTACAACGCCTGTGTTGTGAGCACTCTCCTTTATGGCAGTGAAAGCTGGTCAACATACATGTACCAAGAGCACATATTGAATAGTTTCCACTTGCGCTGCCTGAGACGCATAATGGGCATCTCTTGAAGGGACCATGTCTCCAATCAGGAAGTTTTGAGATTGGCCAATATGAACAGCATGTATGCTCTCCTGACACAAAGAAGATTACGCTGGCTCGGACATGTCACCCGCATGCCAGATGGTAGAATCCCGAAAGATATCTTATATGCTGAGCTTGTGGAAGGAGTCAGACCCAAGGGCCGCCCAAGACTAACATATAGAGATGTCTGCAAGCGAGACATGAGAGCCTCAGGCATCAGTGAAAGTATGTGGGAAAACATAGCCAAAGACCGGAGTGCATGGAGACAGACTGTGCGTGCAGGGACAACCCTTGCTGAGAACAAAAGAATTGAAGCGGCTTTAATCAAGAGGGAAAAAAAGAAAGCTGCCCTGTCTGCTAGCCCTAAATCAGAGGCATACACATGTACGAATTGTGGCAAAGTCTGCCGTTCTAGAATTGGCTTGATTAGCCACACCAGATTCTGCCCCATCTCAAGATTAAGCCAAAACCAGTGACTCACTTGGGCGCATCCATTGCCTTTCGAGACAAAAGGAGCCATATATAATTTGGTTAATAAATTTAATTTTTTAAAAAGATCATGGCACTCTCGATAACCGAAGGCCGCAGAAACAGTTGACCTTTAAATCATCTGCCCCATATGTCGCAAAGCTGGAAAGGGAGAACTTTAAGTGGTAAGTGGAACAATAAAGGTTAAATGTGGATCCTGGACATTTGAGTGACATTTAAAGAGAAACTAAACTGAAACGGATAATAAGCAAATTATTAATTTAAAGAGCTCTGTTTACAAACTAAATGTAGGTTCAAGGCGCTGTGATAACAGTAAAACATAAACAGGAGAGCTAAAATGACAAACAATTCTTTAAAAAATTTAATCAGATAGGTCCTTTTGTTCTTCTTGAATGTAGTGTAGCATGTTGTCTGAGATCGATGGGGAGTGAGTTCCAAACCTTTCCATTGAGCGCAGGGCTCTCTGAGGGGCATATGGAATGATCAGTTCGCTAAGGTACAACGGCATTTCTTTATTATAGATACACTGATGACAAAGTGTGGCCACCCTGTAGTCGATTCTCGCTTTCATAGGAAGCCAATGGAGCGTGCGCAAGTGAGAAGTATCAGAATCTCGTCTTGTTTTTCTTAAAACTATTCGTACGGCTCTGTTCTGAATACGTTGCAGCTTGGCTATTTTGTCATCGGGTATACCTGCTAGCACGGCGTTGCAGTACTCAAGGCGGGAGAGTATGAATGCCACAGCTAGCGTTTTTGTTGACTCCGTTGTTAAATATGGTCGTATCTGGCCTAATCCGAGCACCTGCAGATAAAGACCCTTGCAGAGCTGACTTAATGGCAATGTCTACGATTCGAAGATATTAATATTTAAATGACAACAGTAGCATCAGTCATGATACATGCTACAAACCTTTTTTCAGCCCTTGGGTTTGGACAGAGAGTTGGGAGAGCATGAAATGCAGCTAGTGCCTGCCAGCCGTCTGGAGAATTGTCCTGTTGCAGTGACGCCATGGCGTGATAGAGTGAAAGTATCTCTCGAGGATTGAGAGATTGAACTTCTTTTCTAGCTCTTACATTGATCACGTGACTTTCACTAGTGTAGCTCTTTTCTGAGAGAGGTCCCATCAGTTGGTTACTCTGTTGTCCTAGTTTTTAGTTATTGGAATTAAAAATAAAATAAGTAACAGCAAGAAATACTTAAACAAAAACTAAATTTTAATTAAGTGTAGTTAGATCAATTAGTTTGTATCAGTCATGCAGTTACATTTGTAATAGATTTAGCTAGATTAACAATAATAAATCTGTGCGATTACAAATATTTTTACCACTGTTTTTGTTTAATACAATTTCATACTTTAAGATTTCTCAATACTCTATGATCCTACGACTTTTTGGACCAGTTGGGAAAGGGGAAAGGGGGTATCCCTGTGAATAATAGCGAGATTGTTTTTTGAATGCATTTATTAAAATAATTATTTAAAAGTTGAACGACCTGGATTCAAACTTGAGGAACCAAGCATCTTTAAGATATAATTCTAACCACTCTACTAGAGAAGTGCTTATGAAAATAGAAGGTTTTATCTATTGTCAGTTTAAAACTTTAAAAGCAAATTATAAAGGGGACTAATTCATTTATACCACCCTACCAATAAAGCACAACTTCTTTCCCTTGTTTGATACCTAACAAATAATTAATTACAACTAATTGATTACATTTTTGTATTGATTTGATTGATTTTTATTGATATGAAAGTGCAACATTTCAGCGTGATCCGAGAATGGGTGTCGGAGCAATGATGGAGCACGACCCTCTGACTAGACAGGCACAGTCAACTGATATAAGCTTGTACAAATAGAAGTCTTATTGGTAGTTAAAAAATACATACAAATGTCTTCGTCACAGGAGATGTTTTTCACACAATTAATAAGATCTAAATAGGACACAATGTATATAATAGTCTTAGCATACATCCCGTTCGTTGTCCCTCTGTGCTTACAAAAAAAAGCCTCCGAGTATTGACCGAGTTATCTTATGGCACGAGTCTGAGTTTTAAACATATCTTGGATGCCAAGTTTGAATCAAATGAAGTCAAGGATTATTGACGTTTTGTTTGTACAAAAGTCACACTTCATAAGCACTTAAAGACAGCATGGAAACCTTCAACCACATACTCCTTATAACTCTAATCCAAACTAGTATTATTATATTTAGGCAATTAAAAAAATTCAATTAACTTGTTAAAAGGATATTGAATACATCATTTATATTTATTTATGTCCAACCATTTCAATATATCGAATTTCCACATCCTTTTTAAGATTCTTGAGGGAAAAAAATTGTTAAAAATATAGTTTTTAGAGCAGGGGTTCTCAACCTGTGGATCGCGACCCCCTTGGGGGTCGATTGACGATTTGCCAGGGGTCGCCTAAGACCATCGAAAATAAGGATTGTTATTGTCTATTCTTCTATTGCTATATGTGTGTGTGTGTGTGTGTGCGGGGGTCGCGGAAGAGTGGGGGATTGTAAAAAGGGGTCGCTGAGCATAAAAGGTTGAGAACCGCTGTTTTAGAGTGTGGCTTCCTATAGTTGGAATTTTTTTTTTTTATAGTGTGGCTTTCTCTAGTTGGCAAAATAATTTTTATAGTGTGGCTTCCTCTAGTTGGAAAAATAATTTTTAGAGTGTGGCTTGCCCTAGTTGGAAAAATGTTTTTTAGAGTGTGGCTTCCTCTAGTTTGAAAAATGGTTTTTATAGTGTGGCTTTCACTAGTTGAAAATAAGGTGTCTACAGTGTATCTTCCCTTGTTGGAAAACAAATTCCCATCAAAGAAATGCAAAACTAACGCTCAGTCTAAATTTGATTTAGTTTGCCAACTATAGTTAGCCTGATACTACACACCTGGAATATACTTGATACCTCCAGGTTCATATATAATGGAAGGACTTGTACGCAGCCCTTGAGATAAAACACTACCGTTGGCAGCGCTTATGTCAACCTTGAGCTCAAAGTTAGCAGCACTATCCAGCTCGAAGCCAAGGGCTCTGACTGCGTTTGTTATATCGTGTTTGTACAGACGATCAAAAGAGAAAGGCGTTTCTATCTCCCCTCCAAGGACGTAGAAAGTTCCAGCCTGTAAAAATGTAATTTTAAATTGTTGTTGCCATATCTACACTCTTGATAGTGAAAGGCTTGTTATTAGCCAAGTAAAATTGAGTAAAAATAGCAACTGATAGGTAAGACTATCCTATACACTGACTGTCACGTAATAATAAGTGTCAGTGTCAAGAATGTTTTAACAGAATAAACTATTAACAGTATGTTTATATCCTGGAAAACAACAGTAGTTTTCCAATAGCCAAGGGAGTTAAAAAATAGGGTTCTGGTTTTCTCTAATTTTAGAAAAGGTAAAAATCCAATGGAAGATATTAAGCTGATAAGTCAATAATTCTCAATCTTCATGTAATACCTTGTGTGTGTGTGTGTGTGTGAATCTATTAGTAAAATGAAGTTTTATTGTGCATTAATAGTGTATGTTCAATCATTGTATTATTTCTACTTGTAGTATTAAAGTGTTGTTTTTTTTTGTAAAGAGGGATGCTGTTATTTCGTTAGTTAAACAAAATTCTACAGCATATTTTGGACATTAGGTCATCATACTGCATATCTGGAATTATCACTACATATGTAACACCAATTAACACACAAAAAACGAGGAAAGTAAGTTAACCCTTCTTTCTCAGCTATTGTTAAGTCACTTTGCAATGCAGTTCATGTAAACAAATATATTCATCCAAGGGTTAATATCAGGAGTAAAGAAGAAGGGAAAAGCAGCTTAACTTCATTGGAAATCATTACCAAAGATTGGTGAGTCTCAGTTTTTTGTCTCTCAAGTCAGCAGAAAACAAAGAAAACCTGGAAATACTCTTACTTTGAATAAAACTGTGGTTCAAAGGTCATGAGAAGTATAAATATTAATAAAGCAAAATCATAGGCTCAATCAGTCATTGTCTTCGAGAAAATAAAAATATGATAATTGTATAATAGGTCTGACAAACGACCTCTGCCAATGCATAATTGAAAACATGAATGAATTCTAAAGGATAATGGAAATAAGTTAACTTTATTGGTCAAACTAATGGAAATTTTGTTGACTAGATTCAAATACATTTGTACTGCTACTAAAATAATGATAAAGATACAAATACAGATGATGAATTGGAAATATACATGAACCAGCGATAGATGAATTCAGTTCTTATGTACTTTTGGGGTGAAGACGAGTGAAGAGCTCACCCAAAGAGAAGAAAGGAAAACACAGTGAGACAACACGTAGACCTAACATTTATTCAACTTTATCTGAATACATAGAGACATTGGAATCGTGTGCGGGAATCTCCGCAACCCTCAAAACGCGTGTGGTAGTTTAGCCTCTAAACATCAGAAATGGGTATGCACTCATTGTAAAATAGTTCAGCACTTTAAGTTAAAGCTTGGTCAATAATAATATAGCCTATTTTAGTTTAAGCTGACTCGATTTTGAACAATTATAAAAATCCAACCAAAGTTTCCACCCTGTGGTCAAAATTTCTTTTTCCCACGATGTACGTCAACTGTCTAATTAATGTGTTAAACCCAGGGACGGGCTGGCTATGTGTGCATATACCGGGTGGGCTGGTACCCAAACGGGCCAGTAGGGTCAACTAAAGGGCCTTATGAATGCCATTATATAAAGTATTAACTTGTTGAAGGTTTTATAATATTCTTTTTTAAAAGGGGCTTTCTGAGCGTGGTATTAAAAACATCTTTTACAGACACTGCATTGTAATACTAATGTAATCTAACAGATTTTCCGAAATAATAGCCTATATCCATAAACAGTGCTACCACTAGGCTTTATCCTTTTAGGACCTACACACTGAGCGATAAAAAACAACAACATAGGGCCCATATTACTTATAAAGATACAGAGTATTCATGCGTTCAGTTATCAGAATGATTTTGATTTAGCACAGGTAGACTTATGAATCGGATGTCCATCATATGATTATCATTTATAATTTGCAGGCCAGATCTTATAGCCGATTTTAACACCCTGCCCGCCTCTGGTTAAGCCCATGAATAATTTGTAAGCTGATAGGAAGAATTGTATTTAAAAAAACACCTTTACTTTAAAAACATCAATTGCAATCACTTGGCTGCCCAATCCCAAATCTCAATTTTTAAAATTTACTTATAAGAACTACACACATTACTTTGTTATCACATGACTTTTTCATCTTCAGCACATCAGTTAACGTACAGAGATACAAGTCAACCTTAACACTCAGACCAAAGCTGTGTAACAAGAAGCCTGCGAAAACTCGGCTTTGTGTCTTTCTCTTCTGCAGCAGTGTCTCCAGCTGTGGGATGGTCATGCGGTTAAACTCCAGACTGTCGTAAGCGTAGTCAAAGTGGTTGCGGTAGTCAAATGTATCCGCTGGGCGGCTGGAACAAAATATAGCTCATTGTAATAGATCTAATAATTCACTGGGTTCTAGTGGTTTGAAATAGTTACATACACGATGTAGCATTTAAAGTTACGCACATCCATCGTGGTCTGGACATTACTCTACCAAACTGAAGCTGTCAGGTAGAGTTGAGCCATAGGTTCTTTAAACTCTAGACTAGCAAAAGCGAACAAAAGATCCCTCTCACCAGCCTGATTAAACAGAAAATATCTGGAAGAGGGTCTATGTTAATTCTGTCATTTCCAGTGACACGGTCAATCCGAACTCGCGGACTAGAGACGTATGGGACACGCCATTAATGAAATGGACCCCTGAGGAACGGCGCCTGGATTGTTGACAAGGTTGTGGGAGTTCTATTACAACCCCGCACAGTGCACTAGGAATATTGTCGCACCCTTTGTGCACTCACACGGGAGTCTTGTTCCGCTACCCATTTGGCCTAATTGTTTCATCTAACGACCGTTTCCGACCGGGGGCCACTATAAGGCAGGGTGGCATGTTCGGGTATCGCTCTACCAGCCAGCTGTTTAGTTGTACAATTAATTATCAATTCCATTGATTTTGAATAAATATTACTTAAACATAATTACCTGAATTTTGCTGTGTCGTTATTCTTGTTGAGTTCTGGTCTATCGAAAGGTTCCAGATGTTTCTTCATCTTATTGATGGCACAGTCAGCGTGGCTGTAAGGCAGCCTTCTGTAACGCTGAAGCTCCTGCCAAATCGCCCAGATTCTTAGAGAGGAATGGAAAGGAATATATATAAGTATGTATATTTTATATTGCTTTATTATATTGCAGCCACTTAATGCTTCATTTCTAATTACTGTGTCTATTATTTTATTTCCTTTCTCTCTGATTTATACAAATTTCTACCGGCTTAGTTGGGATTCATGAGACAATTGGAAAGGGGGGGGGGGAGAAATACAAAGCAATAAAAACAACTAGCTGATTTGACAGAAGGGACAAAATATCCCTTCGACTTGACTCCATGCGGCAGATAGTATTTTATGTGATGGTGTAGTGCGACTAGCAAAATGACTTAACTCCCTTCACTATCACTCTTCTAGATCTAGAACATTCAAAATGTAACACCTCAGTTTCCAATAGTAATAAACTTTGTGAACTCTTGGTTTGGAAACCAACCAAAATAGCATTCATCAAACTCCTCGGGCTTAATGGAAATCAAAGGAACCTTTTCTGTTTAGTCATTCACCAGCTCTTTTCTTTTTAAATATATAGCTGATTGAATTCGGGTCACGAGAAAAAACAACAAGTTTTAGCACTTACAAAAAAAATGGGAATCAAGTCTCTAATATTTTAACATAGCAAGATTCACATGAAAGAAGCTGAGAATGTCAGTCTGGTGTTAGTTCAAATGTCAAAAGAAAAATCTCGCCTTTTAGTGTTTTCTTTGCCTCATATGTCTACAAAAAGGACTCACCTGTCTGTGTTGGTGCGATGCAGAATGAAAACTGGATCAAATGCCGAGTAGTCCAGCGAAGAGAGAGAGAACAAAGATCGACCCCCGACAAGAAAGTGGATCGCACTTTGGAATACCTCAAACTGAATCTCAAAGTCACAGAAGTGGTCCTGCTCTAGAACGTAGAGGGCTTGTTCGTACAGATCTTTGTTGTTGAAGAGTTCCGCTTGAGGATCTCTATGCATAAAACAATTCCACTTTGAACCAATTAAGTGAACACACAAATTACAATACCAAGTAAAATTCTAAAAAAAAATAAAAAATTTTGGAAAATTTTCAAATTGTATAAAACCTTGTAGTAAATGCGTTCTCTCCCTTGACTCGGCCACCAAAGAAAGGATTTGGTTCAAATCTTTGTTTGCGCCAGTTGTAATAGGTAGCTTCATCGAGGAGTTTAGGCAACTTGCTGAAGGAAGTAGTCCAGTCCCAATAAGGAACAGCTACAGACGAGCCTCGGTCCAGCAGAGCATCTTCAACCTAGTAAATTGAACAAAACAACACCGGCTTGACCACATCATTAGTAGAAATAAAAATAATTTTCACAGAGATAGCCCCCATAGCTCTCCACATTTGACTTGCATCCACAAATCAGTCACCTATCAAACACTGTAGCTCTTTATAAGATATTCAATGCCCTCATTTCCTGACCGTATCTATAATTCGTTTATCTGATACATCGGAGACAATTTCTTTAAAAATGGTACAGTATCGTGTGTATGAATCTGATTAACTCTTCACATACTCTTTGTATAAGGTACCCTCGTCTCTTGTCTTAGCATATTCTAATCAATTTTATTAACTAGAGACAAAGTTTTGTTTTAGGGAATATTTCTGGCTATATTAAAAAAAAAACAAAACAAGAAAAAACAAACGAAGTTGGCTTCTAGCCCCAAGTATATACAAATAGTACAATACACGACTATTTAGACCAGATGTGACTTACTTATTCAGAGAGAAAATAACGAATCTTATCGAAGAGAAAACTTAATAATTTTTTTAGGGTTTCTTTTTATACGGTCTTACTGAAGCACTCATACATCTTAGAAAACAGAATAAAAAAGAACGTCTAACTAAACTATATCACAGTGAATAAAAGAAAAATTACCAATAATTAATTAGCTAATTATGTAGCTTATTAGCTTATTATTTTTTAAATTGGCGTACTTGTTGTCATCGACAATAAATAATTGTGCAAAATTTCAAATTGATCCGGAAATTAGAAGATGGAGAAAAAAATTGTAGCAGACAGACAAACAGACAGAGTTGACAATCTCAGTAATGGCCTAAGAAAGGTTATTGAACTGTTTCTACCTGTTTGACATAAAGTCTATTCCAAGCAGGAAATGTCGCACTCCCATAGCTACAGCAGGCAGTGCTCCGACCCCCGTGTGTACACAGACCTGGCTTGCCATGGAAGGTGGCTATGTCTTCATAAGTTCCGTCCTGTTGGAGCGATAGCAGTGCTGCACGAAGGCTCTCAATGTCTCCAGAACTCAGGTCTTTGAGATTACGTCGTACACGTAAGGCAATGTTTGGTTGCTCTCTATAGTCCTTGCCAAACCAATGATCTATGTAGAGTCAATTATCATGGATTTAGAGTTAAGTTTATGATTTAAATGTTGTTTTTTTTTAAATGGTAAAGAATTTATTGAATTTAACATATTTGTTCTTTATTTTGTATTCTATGAAAATTGAACTATATACTTAGTTGAGTTTACGGTTCTAATTGACTCTCAAAACGTCCCTAGTGCTATTAGAGCAGCAGTTCTCAACCTTTTAAGCTCGGCGACCCATTTTTACAATCCCCGACTCTTCCGCGACACCCCCCCCCAACACACAGCAATAGAAGAATAGACAAAAACAATAAATATTTTCGATGTTCTTCGGCGACCCCTGCAAATCGTCAATCGACCGCCAAGGGGGTCGCGACCCATAGGTTGAGAACCCCTGTATTAGAGCATGGAATGGGTTGCCTGAGACAGCCAAGAAAACCAGTGACTTGGCAGAATTTAAGTGAGTGGTTAACATGCAAGACTAGATTGACCTGGAACATGCGTAGGACGTAATCATTTTTTTTAAATACGTCTGTATTTTATAAATAAGATTAAAACATGGGCACGAGTAGGACGTAATTATGATATTATCTTTTTTTTTTTTTTTTGGAAGAAGCGTCCGTAATTTATAAAATGAATTAAAACTATTGTTGTAAATTCCAGGGGAAAGCACCCAACAGTGGAAGAATACCAATTGAAAATGATTGAAGAAATAAAACAAATAACACACACACACAAACCAACAGGATGTCAGGTTCCCTTAGATCTAGTTTGTTCTTTACAAAACAAGCCGGCATTCACCATCAGGTCTCTATTTCCTCCCTCCTATGTCCCACGCTTGTGTGGAGCAGTGTGCTTTTGCGCACCATGTAGATCAGTGCGGGAATAGTTACAACAATATACTTATTAGGCTAAATACACTATTTCTTTCATCAAGTTGTCAATAGTAAGCTGTATAATATATTCTTGATTTCAAGTCATAGTTTAAAACAACCAGTATTTATAAAGTTTAAATAGTTAGCGTATTGTTTGTATCATGTATTGGAGTGTAGCATTTCAATAGCTGCTTGGTCGTTTGGTTTGTTTTAAATCTGCAAGTGACATATTCTGAGACTTTTAATTTATTTTCCTTATGATTATTTTTTGTCGAGTTTGGTTGTAAACAATTTTACAAATATTCAATTTCCTTGTTTAACTAAGACAGTAGTATGAAACAAATTCCGTGAGTATAAGAACTTACCTGTACCCAGTTGATGCATGACACTTGTTGTAAGAAACACATTTCTACCCATGTCCTTGCCCTGTAAGTCAGAGACTGTATACTTTATGGTGTACTGATCGTCGTAACGGAGGCCCAGTTCTCTCAGCTGGTCAGTGATCTCATGCTTGTATAACCTGTCGTATGACCACTCCAGTTCGTCTTGGTCACCAAGGATGTAAAACTCACCCGCTGCGTGACAGCTGGAGTCTATGCTACCATAAAAAGATTTTAAAGAAAGCATTTTTTTTCCTTAACGGAACACATCGCACATTCTGAGAATTTAGCGGAACACTTGGCTAATTTTTTTTAGAGAGATTAAATCACGTAGTGGCCTACTAGTTAATTATTCCAGTAGTTCGCGGAACACTAGGATTCCGCGGAACACAGTTTGGGAGACACTGAAATAAAAGAGGATTAAGTATCGAGATCATCAACGGTGAATTCCAATCGAAATATTACGACAGGAAAATCATTCAATAATATGTATGGAAAACTTTAACAGTTCATTTATTTAGGTGTATGTAAAAAAAACAAACAAATCAAATATCATGCATACCTTTTCTGAAACCCTTTTATACATCTTATAGAGCGATTATTAGCTCTTGATAGTGTATTGCACACTAGAAGAAGAATGTACATTTTTTTTTACCCCGCTCCATTCTCCCCATTCCCCCACGCCCTACCCCGAGAACTTGGCTAAGTGAATGTATATATCTAATAGACATTCTCCCCATTCCCCCAAGCCCAACCCCGAGAACTTGGCTAAGTAAATGTATATATCTAATAGACCCTTGTCAGTACGTAACACATAAATAAACGAATAGAACCTAATCAATAAATAGTTCTAGGCCTCCCACACCTTCTGGCAACACCACGAAATACTTTTCCCCCATCAGCTCAGATCAGAAGCTTACACATTGCACACTTCACACTTAGCAGAGTCGGCTTTAACAGTACAAGTGGTTCTTAGCCACTGGGGGATCAAAGAGGGGGGGGGGTGATTGACCCCCCTCCCCCACCACATCGACCGACGAATTTGAAGAGCGAATTTTTAGTAAAAAAAAACCTCACACTTTGTGTACAATATTAATAATTTTAATTAAGAATATTTACTCATTATTTAATTTTAATCAATATACCTATTCTAGTTTTTTAAATCTTAACGGGACAGACGGACAGACTACACAAAACTTAGCGTCTTTTCTCCTTACGGTGGCAGCTAGTAATTAACCTTTTTACAAACAAACAAAAAAGACTTTTGTTTACAAATATACCAAAGTTCAACTTAAAAGTAGTAGTGAAATGTTTTTTTAAACAAGATAGAGCTCAGTAACAAATTCAATGTTTCTGTCGTGATGTCTCCTGTTTCTCCTCTTCCAATTCCCCACTCTGTATTTGATTCACTTGAATTACGACAGACCTCCTCGTGGTTTCATCAGAATCTGTTTGGCATACACCCCAAGACATCCGCCCAACTTTTATGATTACATCACAAAAACCCACACTCTCTATAAACTTTCTTAACACGAAGATTATGTTAAGACTATCCCTCACTCCCAATGCACATACAACCTTTTGCGTTCCACCTGGTCAGGTAGGCCATATATCTAATCGGCTCTTTTTTTCTCTCTTCCTGGCACCCATAACCAAAGATAAATTAATTCATTTGTCATTGGAAATTCTCTTTTTAGATTACCAGAGATAAACCATCTTTCTGTAACCATTAATTAATTACTTTGTTATTGGGAATTCCCTTTTAAGACAATCATATCATTAAAAGTACTGCTTTTCACTTCATTTAAAGTCGCCTTACGAGAAGGCAATACATTAGACCATGATTAGACTACTAAAGTGTTATTCCTTAAATATCACTTATTATTTTAGTTTAGTGTAGGTCATAAAAGTAAATTGGTCAAAAGGAAGTAAAAATGGACCTCTTGGAGGTTCGCCTAAACATTTTAAAAAATAACAGTTTGACCTTTCCCTTTAGGTGGGTGGGATAAACCGACAGACGAGGCATACAAACTGAAAAATAAATACGTTAAGAACAGTGTATAATGAGGGAGACACAAATAGCACACAAGACCAACAGACCTTCGGAATACAGACATGCAACGCACGATACAAATAAAAAAATTGAAATACACACACAACAACGCTTACTGCACACACAACACAACAAAACACAAACACACACACACACACAACACACACACAACACACACACAACAACGCTTACTGCACACACAACACAACATAACACAAACACACACACACACACAACACACACACACAAAACACACACACTACAACAAACACACACAACACACACAAAACACAACAAAACACAAACACACACACACACAACACACACACAACAACGCTTACTGCACACACAACACAACATAACACAAACACACACACACAACACACACACAACAACGCTTACTGCACACACAGCACAACATAACACAAACACACACACAACACACACACAACAACGCTTACTGCACACACAACACAACATAACACAATCACACACACACAACACACACACACAACACACACAAAACAAAACACAAACATCACAACACAACCCACAACACAAAAAAGCACACACACACTTAACACAACAATACACACACAACACACATACAAACCAAACACACACCAAAAAACAACACAAACACAACACAAACACACACAACACAACACACCTAACAAACGCAACACACAAAACATACACACACAATACACAGTCACAACACTCACACAAAAAACACAAACACACACTACAACAAAAACACACACAACACAAACACACACAACATAACACAACAGCAACACACACAACACACACATACAACACAAACACACACAACACAACAAAACACACAACAACACACACTCACACAACACAACACAACAACACAATTACACACACACAACAACACACACACAAAACACACACACACCAAAATCACAGACAACAAAACATCACACACACACAGACACATACTACTTTCTGCTTTATAGTATAGATAGACTTTATAATACTCTAATAATGATAGGCCTTTGATCTTTCTGCTTTATAGTAGATAGACTTTATAATATTCTAATGATGATAGGCCTTTAGATCTTTCTGCTTTATAGTAGATAGACTTTATAATATTCTAATGATGATAGGCCTTTAGATCTTTCTGCTTTATAGTAGATAGACTTTATAATATTCTAATGATAATAGGCCTTTAGATCTTTCTGCTTTATAGTAGATAGACTTTATAATATTCTAATGATGATAGGCCTTTAGATCTAGAAATACACAAAATAATCCTGAACATTAATTTATAAAACTTTTGACTGAATAGGGCCTTGATGTGGAAATACCCGAAGACGTAATCTATTCAAGATTAAGATTTTCTAATCTTCTAGTCAAATTTAATTTCGTGTAAACAATGTTCTACTTTGTTGTTAAGTAAACCAAGCTAAGTCGTGGTTCAAAGTTGGTCTAAGTCATTTTGAAAAAGATTATTAAAATACCTGCAGATTTGGACTTTGGTCACAACGGACTGACCAAGGCTGTGAAGTTTAAAGCCTACAAATACACGATCTCGAGCTTTGCCTTTCTCTAGGAGTTTGAACAGTTGTGAAACAGTGAGTCCATTGAAGTCCAAGTTGTCATAGTCATAGTTGAAGTTAGGTCGATAGTCAAAAACCTGTAGGAGTAAGATCATCTAACAGAGACGAAACCTTCAGAATCCTTTGGACTAGTTTTTAAAAACACGCAAAAAAAAAAAAAAATCTGTTTAAAAACAAAGCTTATTTAAGTGAAAGAACCGCAAAAATCACTGCCATATATCTCAATAATATAGGACTAAACTCCCTTGGTTCTATATAAAACACAATGATCAATTACCACAAATTGGTTAAACGTTTGGCAATGTATTTTTTTTTATTGTTTCGTGTATTTTTATCGACTAGGAATAATTATGCAAAATTTCAATTTGACTAGAAAATTGAAATTGGGAGAAAAAACGTGTCCGAAACGTGATCAGGGAAATAGCTCTACAAAAACTGTAGCAGACAGACAGAAAGACAGAGTGAGTTGATTTAAGTTTTGTATTAATTTTGTAGAGCGCTTTTCACGCTTTAATATGCTCAGTGCGCTCTGGACCAATCTATTTTCGTCGACGTACGGGGGATGTGGAATCTGGGAGAAGGTTTCCATGCTGCCATTAGGCGCTAAGCAAATACAACTTTACTCGATTAAGGAAAATTTAAGCAATTCAACAAGTTACATAAAAATAATATAAATTATTTAGTCAAATATGTTTATAGTGATAGTCATTTAGTCATTAGTCAGTAGCTTATAACTTAATATGATTCGAAAAATTGATGCCAAAGATGTTTCATTATCAATCATGGTTTTCCTACAAACCAAGAATCTCATTCATCATTTCATTCATCATTTCATGTACTATACTTTTACTTTGAAAAACTGGTTTTACAATGTTAACTTTATACATTTTATATTTGTTATTTTATTATCATTCAGTACTTTAGTTTTACTAATGCTCAAATTTGGGAAAACAATCTTTATTAAATACGAATGTCTATTGATCCAGTTGAAAGAAGACTCACAAGATGATGAAGTTCAGAGATCTAAATATTATTTTTTTATATCCTATCGAAGCACATAGTAAACTTGATATCTAACCTGTGAAGGTTCGGAATGGCCCTTTGTATTGGAGTATCGATTTATACCGTCCGTTAGATTGTATGGAGACAGTTGTATTTGCATCAGGCCTTGAGCGCAATTAGCCGTCAAGTAAGGTTTATTACGGAGTTTTTGGAGAGCCTGTTTGAAGTAATTTTTTAACATAATTCACCTATATAAGTAATGTAAAACTGTATTTTAATTCAGTCAGCTACATGCAACGTAAAATGTTAAAAATAATAAAATAACACTTTTGTTTTTCTATCTAAATTGTTAAATACTTTAACATTCAGCATCATGTATGAAAAAATATTAAATCACATCTAGACAAACAATTTGTTTTTCAAGTCATGCTTCTATAAACATTGAATTAATGTCATATTAATCACACACAAAGCCAGATTTGTAACAATGATAGATATAAGAGAATACAACAGCTTTGAGTCAAGGTAGCATAAGAAAATGTTTCAGTTTATACATTTTTAAAATCTCTATCAAACTCGATTTTATTTTTCATAATATTTTCATAATATTTTTTATTCTTACCTGCCAAATGGCCCAGATCCTATCAACATTCGCGTGGTGTAGAACAAATAGAGGATCGAAAGCTGCGTACTTGAGAGAAGACATGGAGTAGAGTTCAAAACCTCCAATGTGTGCATTAATAAAATTATGGGCTATTTCAAATTGAACTTCAAAATCGCAAAAATCCTCTTGCTCCATTGCCAGAAGAACCTATGGATAAAAACTAGAATAAATTAAGTCTATGAATTTTGGAGATTGTCTCGCTCAATGGATAGAAGTACTCATGGAATATAAAACAAAAGAAAAGAAAAAAAAAAAGAAATACTTAGAAAAAAATAAAACAAAACTTAAATTAAGTGTCAGTAGTATCAGTCCTGCGATTACATTTGTAATAGATCTAGAATAACAATTGTATGCTTTTAACTTGTATTCCTATATTCCTGTATTCCTATATTCCTGTATTCTTATATGTCTATATCCCTGTATTCCTGTATTCCTGTATTCATGTATTCCTATATTCCTGTATTCCTGTATTCCTATATTCCTGTATTCCTATTATTCCTATATTCCTGTATTCTTGTATTCCTGTATTCCTATATTCCTTTATTCCTGTATTCCTGTATTGCTGTATTCCTATATTCCTATATTCCTGTATTCCTGTATTCCTATATTCCTGTATTCCTATATTCCTGTATTCCTGTATTCCTGTATTCCTATATTCCTAGATTCCTGTTATCCTATATTCCTATACTCCTATTACTTGTCTGGATCAGAAGAAAAAAAGGGAGAATGGAGAAAAAAGGGGGAGGGGTATCTGTGTGAACGTTACCGTGATAATTTTTTAAATGCACAAAAAAAATATTCCCTCAGAGATCCTCAAGGGGACTAATTAAACTTATACCACCACATCTGTCTAATGCGATTTCTTACCCTTGTATGAGACCAAATTAAATAAATATTCACCAATAGTTAATTAAAGAATTAGTATTTTTCTTCTTTTGTCCGATACAAGAAATAATTGTGCCAAATTTCCACTTCATCCGAGATCGTGTGTAGGAGAACTAACTAACATTTGACCAGAGTTACTATACACTTTGTAAACAAAAATGTTTCAGCTTAAATTTGTCTTTGAAGTAGATGTCATTAATGGAAAGTACTGACATCAAAATCAGACTGATTTGCCCCCTGGTCATGGCCACATTCTGAAATGCTTGCGAGTCTTGGACACCGAAAGGATGATCCTAGCAATGGAATTGAGATGCTACAGAAAGATCCGAGGTATCAGACTGTATAAGAAACGAAGAGACTAGAGACATGATTAGTACAGCGACTGGATCCCATGATTGTCGTGCGCATCTAGTGTTGCTCTTTGTGTGATGTTTTCTTGTAAGCACCATAATGGTTTGTGCGATAGTTCCTCAGGACACGTTAGGTTGATATCATTGCTTCATTGGCTTCTGTTGTGTTAGTGCTGATGGCTGATCTTTTGTTAGAGTTTTCTTCTGTTGTTTTCTTCCTCAGCATTGGGTAAGTTTATTTTACTTTATTCTTCAAGTTGTAGTTTTAAAATCGTTAATAATATAATATTGTGAATGGCGGTCTCAAGGAACGCGTATTTTTCTTGTTTAGGGACGTAGGTTTGGGACTCTGTTGTAGGGATGTCCGATTAACAGTTCCAGTGGTTTGTTCTGGTATGGTCCGTGCATCCATGACATTGGGCTGTGGGCTTCGCTTCGTGACTGAATTATGACACCGAACTTAAGGTTTGCTATATCTATTGTAAATATTTTGATTACGTGAACTTGCGTTAGTGAATACCATTGAGACTTGATCATTCATATCAGAACACTTCATTTGTTCATTAAATTTCTTGCTAAACTTTCATTCTTGTTGTTAACTAATGTCAGTTCACGTATCGTTATTATTAAATATTGTTCTTGTTGAACCATTGTTTCTATTAACTGTTCAGTTGATTGACATGTATTCGATGTTTAGCAAGTCACAGTTTTATATGCTAGTACTCCTTGTTCTGGTTTACACTGTTCAGGTGGGGAGGGGGGGAACCCGGGAACTCAGTGCAAGTATATTCACCCTTAGTTAAGTAAACTGCAAACCCACCTGACAACGATAACCTGTTAACTACTGTCAAAAATCGTAAACTAAAAACTCTATGACCATAATACAACGTCTTCAGGGCTCGCAAAGACCTTATGGCAGGGAACAGTACCAGGAAAAAGAAAAGACAGACAGAGAAAATGATGGGAAGACAGCATAAAACAAAAGAACGAGACTGCCATGGAAAGAGGTTCTATCCAAGGCAAAAGATAAAGAATGGAGAAAGAGGGTCAACAAATCGTGTGTAATGTCCCAACGGTCCAACAGACTAAGGGATAGGTGAAAGTGAAAAGCTAGAAACAGCTGAAATCAAACACTACATGCCTGTTTAGATACAGCTGTGTATTCTCCATAAGCTGGTTGCTTGAAAAGGTTTTCTTGAAGTGATCTAGTTGTGCTCTCATTGACGTCTTTGATGAATGCACTAAAAAGAAATGTTTATGTACACTGCTTATTTAATTATCTGACATGGGTATAGAGATGTAATGGTTTTTATCATATTTTAAACTGTTTTTAAGATCTTCCGATATAAATAGGCTTAAACGTACATATTTTTTTAAACTGATACAGCTATTTGACTGCTTAATTAGATATATTAATTAAAACTAAATTTATAAAATAAAATACTTCTTGCATTAAATGTTGAACCTAAAGATTTGACTATAACGGATGTACTGGAAAAGGTTTAGAAACGAATATTTTTTTTGGTGATTTCCTACCTATGAAATGGGTTCGATTCTTCCTCGTTGCTGATAGGGCTCAGATATTTTGCACTAGAAACCAGATCGGGCAGAGCAGTCAGTGGTCGAGTCCAATCCCAGTAGGGAAGAGCTCCAGTGTAACCAAGATTACGTAAAGCATTTTCAGCAAGTACTGTCCACAATCTGCAAGGGAAAAGAAACTTCGTCATGTTATTAAAGAAAGGAACATGAAAAAAAAACATGACAAAATTAGAAATTATAGAGAAATAGTTACAACGTACAGTCCCGGAAGAAAAAAAAAGGGTTGTCTTATTCTGAGCTCAACTTATATCTGATCAGAAAATTATTTGAGATACTAGAATATGACCCTTATATTCGATCAGGAAAACGAGTACATATAAGCAGTGGCGTAGCTAGCCATGTGCGAGTGGTGTTGGCCCCACGGGGCATCACGTAGTTAAGGGGCATCAAACTAAGGATAAATGTTCTCAATAAAATCAACGCATTGTACATACATGAACAAAGACAAGTTACTGTATTTGAAATGTTGACTAGAAATGTATTTACTTTATTAATTAATTAATCTCCTGTGTTTTTACTGAAATTAAATGTAAGCTGTTAACTAGGTTGAATTAAGTTTACTAAATTTGTTTGAATCTCTGAAGGCAACGCAAATCACGCACATTTCGTTAATCCATTGTTCAGTACGCTGGTTTCATCTAGATCTAGAGCTTATAAATAAATGCCTTAGACTCTAAAGTAGGAGAATCAGGCACTTAATGGGCATCGTGAACAAGTTGAAAAAGAATGACAAAGACAAAATCTACGTCGTTACCAGGGGGTTTGTGAAATTACTTTTCAAGTACGATCTACTCCTAAGAGAATATTTGCTTCGAACTAAGCTTAGTCCCAGACCAAACACGTACATGTCTCCACAAATACAAAACGAACCTATTGTAATATTGGGTGACAATAAGCCAAATATTTTCACTTTTTTAACAGTTCACCAGACATCACAAAACTGGATCAATTTTTCCAATTGTTGAAGCTACGTTGTCATGGATAAAAACGGGGTACAAACTTTTTCATTGATATCTTAATTCATTACCTACTAGCACCATTCTCTGAGCTTGGCTGGAATTTGGGTTAAAGCTGAAATCTTCTCATTAACTTTTTTCTGTACACTTGACCGTTTACACAACTTTTTAGCAACTTCAGCACACCACTAGGGCGTCCTCAACAAAATAACTGAAACTAGCTCTACAGAGACATTGACTAGAACAGATGAAAACTCTTCTACTAGGTCAGAAGCAGGCGTATTGTTAATCTGTATTTTTTCCCTACCTTGAGTTTTTGGCTATGTATTTACTAAATTAAGGCCGTGTAAGTTGTCAGGGGGAGGTATGGCGAGAATGAATGTTACTTTGATATTTTGGTAGGATTGTTATATACCCTTGTTATGAATGCAAAGTGTTGCACGTGCTGTGAACTGAGTGATTAAGTCTTCGTTGAATGTGCGAGAGAGTGTGTTAGGTCAGTAAGGTCTTGCTCCCGGTCCAGGAAGGTTGGACGTTTACTTCCTGGACTGGTATTTATGCATTTATATATTTATAAGTTGATGGACTGGTGTTTTGTGTATTTCATAAGAGTGATATAATTGTGTGCTTTATTAAGTATTAAAGTATTATCGATATTCATGAATATAATGAGTTAGAGTTGATGTATATTAAGTGTTAAGTGCTCGTATTTGAGTTAAGCAAGTATTGATGAATTATAATTGAGTAACCAAGAAAGTATCAAGCAAGTATTATTCAATATTCAAGAAACCCGCTAGTGAGCCACAGGAACTAAGTTAAGAAACACAAGACAAGAGCCAAACATATATATAATTGAACCCTGACATAAGTCTACCTTCAAAAACAAGAGATTGTCAATTCCAGACTGCGCACTTAAACGGAAAAGATTCAAGACATTCTTAACTACAAGTCGGAAGAACATTGCTGAAGCCAGTGTTACTATAGAGAATTCGTGTGCTCAGATTTGATGATTAGCGCAGAAACTCAAAGACGTGTTAGCCACAAGATGCCAGATGAAAAAGGTAAAGATTCTGTATAAACACACAAGCAAGAGCTAAGGATGGAAATTTATTCTTTCTTGGTTGAAATATTTATTTTTACTACGTGTACACAAGTTCTCCATATTGTATTACATCGCTAACAAAATGAATGGTGTGACAACGTACCCCCCCCCCCACTCAAAATAAAATCGACCAAAGAAGTGGTCCACCCAGTCAGGTAAAAAGGCAGGTATTCAAAATTTTAGAAGAACATCAGAATTAAATTCTATCAAAAACAAATGACAGAGAAGAATGGAGAAAGAAGGTTGACAGATCTTGTGTGGTGTCTCAGTGGTCCAGTGTTTACGGTTGTTATTTGGGTATTGAAGTTCATACGATAATATAAAAACCTACTTACTAATTGTTGTTATAAATTAGGTTCAACTTATATACGAACTAAATATTTTTTTCTCTTAAAAAAAGTAAACATTATTTTGGGGTAAATGTAGTAGTTAGTAGGACAGAACTTACATAACGTAGCAATATAAATGTAAAAAAAAATAATATTTTTTTAACAAAAAGTCTAAAATCATTTGCATAAATGTGTTAAAAATATGGCGAATAGTCATCTCCCCTACTAAAGAGCTTCCCGTTTTTGTTACTTTTAATAATGAATAGTTGTAAAAGTGGTGTATTGTTATAAAAAAATAAAACTGCTTGCATAAGTGATTTAAAAAAAAAAATTAGATTTTTCGATTTTAGAAAAGAAAAAAATTGCTGTTGCATCAGAACTTTCAATGGTCTAAAATATTATGATGTCGTATTTTCGCTATCTTTTCTAGTTTACGAGATCTAAACGGGACGGACGGACAGACATTTCACACAAAAGTAATAGCATCTTTTCCCCTTTTGGGGGCCGCTTAAAATTACTTGTTTTTGACAATATAAGAATGGGAAAAGACCATGATGACCCTACCTGTGCCAATGTGGAAAAGTGGCAACACCATGACGACCACACAACTTTTTCACTTTAGCTTTCGGAAAAGGACACCATTCTAGACCTCCATGGTAGCGACCAAGAATCTGAAATATTTTGAAACTTATAATCCAAATTTTATTTTCCTAAGCATTAAATATTCGAAACACAAAAGAATTTCGCGCGAGACATAATTTAGTGGGTAAAATCTAAAAATAAAATGCATCAAAGTTGTAATTTTTAAAAAATAATAATTTAAAACTTCCACTGGTGAGCAAATTGAAATTTTTAAAGTGTAACAAAAAGAAAGGATGAAGAGATTCAGCGTTACATTCTGACAATCAGAGGGAAGTGTTTTTAAGTACGTTAATTCAACTTGCAACTGACTGACACAAAATACGCTTAATAAGTTTGTGAAGCTCTCAGATCACATGCTAACGCTAAAACAACAACAAAAAAGCATCTACTGTACAGTAAGGTATTGATAAAAAATCAAACTTTATTCGCTTACTTTTCGTAACTAAAACAAGATAATATAAAAAAATCCTTTTTTTTTTAAAAAAAAAAAAAAAAAGCATATCTAAAAGGGAAGAACTCCGTCCTTAAAACTATATGTACTAATTATTACCAGTTATTTCCCTTATTCAATTTCAAACAAAATAATTAATGTAAATAATGGGCAACTATGTTGGTCGCCACAGATGAAACCGCAGAGTGACTCCATGATTATGGAATGTAACAAATTAAGTACAGGACAATCTACCACGAACAAACTATCCAGTGGCTGGATTGTACCATGCAGTTCAGCTGTCTATTGACGCTATCACCTCAATGTCTACAAGTTAATCTTTCGCTTCCTCACTTCCAATATTGAAGTATCTTTGCGTTTTATTGAAGTGTAATTTTGGAATATAAATAAATGAGATATTTTGAAATTGTTGGAAAGATTTCTTGCAAAACAATGACTGAAAAACGTTCTTTCGCGCTTTATTGTCGTCGCTATTTTGTTCGCGCTATATTGTCGTCGCTAGTTTGTCGTAGCTAATTTGTCCGCGCTTTTTTGTCGGAAAAACCCAACCCCTTCGCGGTAATAGCGTGACCCTTTATCAGCATCGATGACGATTTCGGGAGTTTCCAGAATTCCATCCAACCAACCTTTTGTTTTATCCTTTTTTTCAACCACCCACCCATGACGTGATTGTATGCTAATTGTAGGAACAGAAAATACGCTGAAAAAATTCTATCGTAATGCGATGAAATAAAGAATGCCACACTCGATAAAGTATTAACTTTTTAGGTGAGATGTACCTGAAAGTTGATGTCGTAACGTTTAGCTTGCAGAGCGGTCATAGCTTTACGTAGCTCGTAGACTTGTTGTGAAGTCAAAGTCTCTACATTCTGACGTACTTTTATTGAGTCTCTGGAGTTTGTCGTTACAGGATCTGGTGAGATCAATTAAAAAAAGTAAAGTACCACTTTCAGATCATGAGATCTACTAAAGAAAAAATGGAGTAAAAGCTTTTCTGTTTTTATGGTCAACGGTTAACGAGGCTGTCATGTGGTCAACACAACAACCAACCGCCTTTACTTTTACCCAACTTATGTCAGGTACCCATAGAGTTTGATGGACTAAACAGGGGACCCGAAAACCACATGATTCAAAAGCACAATCTTTACTGAGATTCAACCACAAGACCCCTTGATTTAAAAACGAAACACTTACCAATCAGCCACCTAACCCCTTTCTAAAACATCAACAAATTTTTTTTAGTTTGATGTGTATATCCAGGTATAAAAAAAATTGAAAAAGACATACTAAGTTTACATTTATGGGAATACATACATATATATAAGTATTGCCGTTACATATACATAGACAACTGAAAAAAAAATACAGGGTTAATTTAAGCAGCGTTTTTCCTAATTATTATTATAGTAGTATTATAGAACAGTGACAACTAGAATGAGATGATGGGGGGGGGGGGTTGTACTTCTCAGTATCACCTGATGCTTCCTGGAATAATATCTTAACCTCCGGAAATGGAAACTGTGCTTTAAACTCTGACCCGTCCATCAATTTGATCTCGAAGGTCACTTTGTAATCATCTTCATAGCCAAGACCCAAACTGGTCAGAGCATCTGTTATCTCGTACCTGAATGAGAAATGTAAACAACTGATAGAAACCTTAGTAATAAGGAATAGATACAATGCTAAGGTTACATAAGTTTACATAATCACAACGTTATAGTGAATTAAACTGTTAGACTGGTACAGTTACCTCCATCTTAAGTTACACAAAATAATTGAAGTTTCAACTTGATTCAAAGAAGGGTGAAGGAGAAATCACGTGCACAAAAAAATATACCAGACAGACAAGAGTTGATATAACAATACTGAGATGAACTCCAATTGGTGACATTGCAGGGAGACCTAGGTCTCCCGTAGTACCCTGGTAAGGAACTCTGCTGTTTGGCGTAGTGCCTCATAGCTTCCATACAAACTAGGTGAACCACTCGATACGTCTTCCCGCAGCTCGCGGAGCTGCGGACACTCTTGCAAGACGTGCGCCACCGTCTCTTCTGATTCCCCGCAGTGTCGGCAACGGGCATCAAAATTTGGCCGGAACCGGGCGAAGTACGCACCAATGGGGTAGTGTTTCGTACGCCACTGCGCTATTGTTGTTTGTTCCGACCTTTTTAGCCTCCACCACGGGTCCTCTCAATTTGGGCGGCGCATGTGCTGCCAGACTCCCCTGGCAGTATCGGAGTCATCCCAGGATTTCAACCAAAAAAAAAAGATATAACAATACTAAAGGTCCCTACTTGTAAAGACGATCTATTCTCCATTGCATTTCGCCAGGTCCACCTAAAATGGCAAAGCGCCCAGCTTCAATTCTTCGTTTCTCTGGTGCTTGAATAAAAATACGAGCAATGCCTATGAAAAAAAAATCAAAACTATTTTAAAGAATGAGAAAAGAAACGCAAAACGTTACAATTATAATAATTCGTAAACCTACCCCACTTGTTTCTACTGCATGCTCAGTCCTCTGGTCAAATTTCTTTTCTATATATGAATGAAGGAGAGTGTATCTATCAGGAAAGATGTTTGGCAAAGACAGTGGAGTTAAATCACCTTAACAACTAGACTGACAGTTTTTGGCAAACTGCCTGCCACATGGTCAACCATATAATTAACAAAATATTTTTTTTTCTTATCCATGTTTTGGCTGCTCCTTCAGAATTGAATAGATTTTCTATCCAAGCTAAAACATCCCATAGGAGTGCAGGGGATGGCGGCTGGTAGAGTTCGAACCCGGTAGCTTCAAGACGACAGTCCAGAGAGCTTACCACTCGACAAGGCAGCAATACTTTTAAATTCGTTGATTGTCTAAAAAAACCAATTCTGAGAAATTAGCTATCCCTTCATTTGAACGTTTTAATTAGATTGATGCAATTTTTATATTGTTTTGATCCTTCATTGCGCACTGTCATTAGGTGCGAGACTGTGCACCATGAGACACAGGACAGAGACGCGCTAACAGAGAGAGGAAGTCCAAGATGGTCTATAATTCGATCTAGGATGTAGTCATTTAAATAAGAAAGACGTGTTGTTATTATTGAGTACTCTAGTTAAATATTCGTTATCGCACTTCTGTTGTTCTATTATTAAACTAGTGTTTTTATCTACTCCTTTCGTTGAGGTTCTTTGAGGTCGATGTTGGCTAAGTTACAACAATATAATAAACTATAGTTCTCTGGCATTTTACGTCTCTCTTCCATTTATAACTTCTTATGTGACTAAAGAGACCAATCTTTGATACACAGCTGCGGTCACAGATTGGGCATCTGAAATCACCAGGCGCCTTTGCATTTTCGCATTTCATTTTACTACTGATACCTAATTAACTAATAGGTTAAAGTAAACTGTTACTCACCTGTTGTTTTTATGCCCCATAGCAAGAAGCCAGCAAAAACTCGATCTCTTGTCTTTCTCTTGAGAATGTAGCTGTTCAGTTCAGCGACATTCATTCCGCCGTACCGCAGGCTATCATAGGCGTAGTTCAGCTCAGACTCATAGTCGTAGATCTTAGTGGGCACAGAGTGGGACGACGTCTTGTTGTTGTTGTTGTACGGACTGGAAAAGGCGAAGGGCTTCATGGGGGTGTATGTATAGGACTGGGCACAGTGAGCTTTGTAAGGTTTGCCCCTGGAGAGTAAAACATCATAGATAAACCATGGACGTAGTGGACACTATGTGGACGTAGTGGACACTATGTGGACGTAGTGGACACCATGTGGACGTAGTGGACACCATGTGGACGTAGTGGACACCATGTTGAAGCTAAGTAATGAAGTAAATAGAACAACGTAATAATAATTGAGTGAGGCGCGTTGGCTGAGCGGTAAAGCACTTGGCTTCGAACCCGGAGTCCCGGGTTAGGGATCTTTGGGTGCCTCTAAGTCCACCCAGCTCTAATGGGTACCTGGCATTAGTTGGGGAAAAGTAAAGGCTGTTCGTAATTGTGCTGGCCACATGATACCCTCGTTTACCATAGGCCATAGAAACAAATGATTTACATCATCTGCCCTATAGACCACATAAATTGAAAGGGGAACTTTACTTAAACAATAATCGAGAGTCAATTGATGCGCGCAAATGTGTTGTGATCACACTTTCAACCTTACTAGTGTAAATGCTCTACGTTACTTTTTTACCAAGTTGCAGAAACTGTCGTGAGGAAGACCATATTTGATACTCAAACTTCTAAGGGGTTCTAGAGGTTGTCCTAAAGCCGCAAGGCAGCGAAGGTTTGAAGTAAGAGTACCCCCCCCCCCCTTTCTCTTGATGAAATGTCAAACTAGGATGATAAGCAGTAACACCTGGACCAGGTATGCACCTTTACAATTTCACCTGCCACTGGAAAAAGTTTCGCCGGGTTTAATTCTAAACCTCACGAGCAGGACTGGTGTCAGAAGTTATTAATACTATGTTGTATTGTGTAAACAATAAGAGCAGCTCTTTGATCTTTTAACCTTAGAAATTAATATATGCTAGGAGCACTTGGAATACGGATGGTAGTGTAAATATTTAGCCTGTTCAGAGATTTCATTTGTTTTTGGCCATTTGTTTCCTATCATATTCTTTTAATAACTCTAGTAGTATTTCATGCTTATTCAATTACATGTTTGTCTTATATCTCACAGTCTATAAGTTATCTTTCACTTAAGTATTCCAGTAAAGAGAAGTGTACTTCTGCTGGTTAATCGTAAGCACTCCTGGTTTCTAGCTTGTCAATTATGATAATGAATTGAGCATTAGAAGTCTTAGTTCTCTTCTAGATTTATTTTCCTAGGTCAATAGTTCCTTTGTTATGCTATGCTAGACAAACTTCAATTATAAACGATATGGTCAACTTATTTATTATTCTTTACTACTAAGTAAGGGAAAGAGTTCCCTTTACAGACCATGTGGTCTATAGGGCAGATGATGTTAAGACATTGTTCTTATGTTTGTTGGCCAACAGTTAACAACAACCAACTGCCTTTACTTTCCCCAGCTAAAGTGCCAGTAAAAATCTCGAAGATAAAAAATCCCAGTCCCCGCTAAGATTCGAACCCACGACCCAAGGGTCGGAAGCCAAGCACTTAACCACTCACCCACCAAGCCCCAATTCTTTATTTTTAGTGTTTGTATATTATTCTTGAATATATGTGTTAGATGTTAATGATCTTGTATCAGTACGTGTAAGCAGATATGTTATGTTTTAAAAACTGACCTTAGTTCTTGGAGAGCTGTCCAGATGGCCCAGATTCTATCCATACCACTATGATGAAGATAAAAGATGGGATCAAAGGCACTGTACTCTAGAGTTGCCATACTGTAAGGGTGACGTCCCCCGACAAGGGAGTGAATCAAATTGTGAGCCATTTCAAACTGAATCTGAAGTATTGTTGTTATTGTACAATTTTGTAGAGTATTAATTGATATATGCAATGCCATTAAAAGCTATTCTTTTCTGTAGATTTACTAAGCTAGGTTTACAGTTTGTGGCTTTTTGTATGTTTCACAAATTCGGCACGAAAATAAATAAAATATGACGTCCTAGCCCAAACGTCATCAGGACGGAAGGGGCTTATCAGCGGAGAGGGGTTTGAACTCTGCCCTTTCATGACGACAGTCCTGAGTGGATACCACACCACCAGTCAGCCTTCCTATTTCGGATGCTAGAGCGTTAATGATGAGGACTTTATATTAAGAAAAAGCACAATGTAAAAATAAGTGGGATCATTTCTAGCTCAAAGCAAATAGTTTCTTACTTGTATCAGTCCACTCAACAAGGGGCGGACTGGCTATTTGGGCATTTGGGCAAATGCCCGGGTGGGCCGGTACTCAAATGGGCCTAAAGGGCCTCATGAATGCCACTATGGCAAGCATTAAATTGTTAAAAATTTTATGATATTCTCATATATATATAAGGGGCTATATGAGCGTAATGTTAAAAACATGTTTTACAGACTACAGTGAAATACTAATTTAATGTAACACATTTTCAAAAATAATGTAACAGCCTACAGCCGTAGACAGTGCTACAAGTAGGCTTCATCCTTTTAGGGCCTACAATCAGAGCGATTAAAAAGCAACATTAGGCCTATATTTTTAATAAAGACATACTGCATGCATGCAAATATTGATTAATTATTAAAAAATAACAATGATTTTGAGAACAGATAGACCTATAATTGGAGGCCCATCATAAGATATGCAATTTATGGGCTGTACTGTATAGAATAGCCTAGGCCGATTTTGACATCCAGTCCGCCCCTGCACTCAACAAGCTATTAACTAAACTTATGCTTTGCTAGGATGACAGCTTGGGTGTGTAGAATAAATATAACTTTTTGATATGCATGGAAAAACAATCAAAATATGAAACAAAATAAAGCTTATCAAATGGAAATAACTCCACATTTACAGCGAAATATCTCAGTACTAAAAGATTATTTCCCTTTTCTGACATCACACAACATTAATCAATTACCACTAATTCATTAATTAATTGTTTAATTTTTGTTTTATTGATTCGTGTTTTGATAGTAACTTAATGAATAACTCTGCAAAAGTTTAAAAATTGAGCCGAGAATGGGAAGTGGGAGAAATAGCGTGTTGAAACTTTGTACCATACAGGTAGAGTGAGTTGATAGAAACTTTGTACCAGACAGGTAGAGTGAGTTGATAGAAACTTTGTACCAGACAGGTAGAGTGAGTTGATAGAAACTTTGTACCAGACAGGTAGAGTGAGTTGATAGAAACTTTGTACCAGACAGGTAGAGTGAGTTGATAGAAACTTTGTACCAGACAGGTAGAGTGAGTTGATAGAAACTTTGTACCAGACAGGTAGAGTGAGTTGATAGAAACTTCGTACCAGACAGGTAGAGTGAGTTGATAGAAACTTTGTACCAGACAGGTAGAGTGAGTTGATAGAAACTTTGTACCAGACAGGTAGAGTGAGTTGATAGAAACTTTGTACCAGACAGGTAGAGTGAGTTGATAGAAACTTTGTACCAGACAGGTAGAGTGAGTTGATAGAAACTTTGTACCAGACAGGTAGAGTGAGTTGATAGAAACTTTGTACCAGACAGGTAGAGTGAGTTGATAGAAACTTTGTGAGATAAAACTAACATTATTGAAGCCTCACCTCAAAGTCACAGAAATCTTCTTGTTCCAATGCTAAAAGAAACGCCTCAAAGAGCTCCGTCTGGTTATACGAAGATATTGTTTGGTCCAGACTTGCGTCTCGTCCAGTGGTTACATTTAGGTATTCGATATCAGCTTGATAGAAAGGATTGACTTGTTTCTCTTGACTTCCAGAATTTCATTCATTTCAGTATGAAAAATAAAGTCATGAAATTATTTATAATAATATTTTGCACAAACAATGCTAGTAAGTAACTATCCAAAGTATATACTAAATCTATTTGCTCACGACAAATAATTATTATTATTATTACAAGAATAGGTGCACATTAAAGATAATGTAATATGACTTGAAAATTTAACTCTTTATATCCGTAATTATTTTTTCACATTCTTACAGACTTACAGAATTGTTCATTTTTCACATTGGTACATTCTACTCTGTTATGACTAAACTTCAATAACACTTTTGTTTGTAATCAGAAAACGTTTTACTTTTGGTATAGAATTATAGGACAATGTATGCTCTTTTTATATAGCACAAGTTATGCTTTCTAACAACAAAAATTAATTTAATGGGTTCAAATCAACGATTGTATCCTTAATTAGGAGAGAAAGAGTTAAGTAGTTTTAAAGAAAGTTAAATTCAATGTTTGTGTCTATAACGCAATCTACTACACCCAGAGATCAAGTCTTGGAATGTATACTAATTTTATGCAACACACAAATGCTCCTTCTTCCCTAGTGCTAATAAAGCATGGAATGGGTTGCCTGAGCTAGCCAGGAAAACCAGTGACTTGGCAGAATTTAAGTCATTGGTTAATATGGATAACTAAATGCATGACGCGTAGGACGTAATCATCTTCTTTTTTGAAGTAACGTCTCTATCATATAAGATAAGACACAAACGC
Organism: Biomphalaria glabrata; assembly: GCF_947242115.1. NCBI lineage: Eukaryota > Metazoa > Mollusca > Gastropoda > Planorbidae > Biomphalaria > Biomphalaria glabrata. Next base: position 10,516,980 of record NC_074718.1, read on the forward strand.
GTCTATAGAATATTTTGGTTCATTGATTGTATAATTGCGATGGAAATGTATCAATACTGAATGTTTCGGTGTTCTCATTGGGAACCTCATTAAAAAAAACTGTTGTCAATATATGAAATAATTTGAACGATACCAAATTAATGATCTAATAACCGAACAGAAAAATAAAATAAACAAAAGTACAAGGAAAGGAATAAAACAAAGCATCAACTAAATGTACAAATGTTTTGCTAAACTGCTAAACTAATTACAAAAGGAAGTTTTACATGACAAAGATGCTTTCATCGTGATAAGAAATACAGCCAGTAATATTATAGCATAAGTTCACTTGCCTATAAGGATCAATGTAGTCTGGGTCGGCTGCTAGTAACGGAATAGATGTATTAAGCTTCGTCCAATCCCAATATGGAACGCCAATAGGAGATCCTCTTTTGCGTAGTGCATCTTCCAGCTAATAAGATAATACACAATAAGATAACTTGTCAATTTAATTTAGAAACAAACAAAAAAGTATGACACTGACGTATAGAAACATTTTAAAACTCTTAATATCCATAAGTATTTGGGAACATTTTACCTAGACCTATGAATAGTATTATCTATGCATGGGCATGCTTAACGCAATTTTTTGACATTTTATTGTAAAGAAAATATAATTCTCATATATTTTATAAAAACTCAATTTTACCAAGACAATTCTGTGAATAGCTTATATGTTGCGCATCTTTCATGTTTATAGCATGCTCACAGTGTAACGTTCCAATCGTTTTTGGACCAGTGGGGGAAGGGGAGTATCAGGGAGAAGGTTTTTGATGCTGACTTCAGGTGCTCAGTAAACACAATTCTTCTCGAGCCCCAATGATAGGCGCACTGAAAACAAGCTATCATCCTCACATTCCACTACATTACATTAACTAGACAGTACTGAGTCAATCTTTTTGCGTATTAACTAGATTGGCCCTTCTTTATCTGTCTATGGAAGGGGTAGAGCTGCATTACCGTTCAATTATATGTGGTGAAAAAAATTGAAACCGAAGGCTTTTTTTTTTCAAAATCCATTTGGTATGAACGTATCGCTGAAATCTAGAAATTTATATGTAAAATATTTTGTATTGCTCTCAGACGTAGCTGCATCTCGTAGATTCAAAGAATGAAAAAAAAACAGATCAAGGGAAAAAAAACGTTTACTCCTTAAACCTGACCAACTTGCCTGTACGATCATAAGTCTGTGCCAATGTGGGAAGGAGGGTTGGCCGTGGTTGGAACAATATTTTCTGTCCTGGGACGTAGGATGTGGACACATCCCTGGGTTTCCGTGGAACTCTGCCATGGCCTGGTAGCCCTCGACACTTTTGTCTTTCTGTGGAATTAGCGCGAAAGTTCAAAGCTAAACGACGAATTAGTTCTACAAATAGTAAACAAAGTTGTATTCCTGTATGTCTTTCTGAGCATTAAAAATGTGATTTTAAATTGATTCTATAACAACAGAATGATTTTATTTTGTGGGTGATAGTGATATAACATTTTGAGAGCTTTTTTTAAAGAAAAAATATTTTGAGATTTTTACAAATTATTAAACATGCGAAACACTATTGATATTAATAGTTTTCAAGTATTCAGATGCCACATTCTATTTTCACTCATCTAATTATTGGAAGGAAGTTTAAAATAGGAATAATAATCTTTTGGTTATTAGCTGGGTAGACTCAGAGGCGCCCCAAAATCACGAAATTACAAATTTCTGTCTTCTCCAGGATTCGAACCCGGGACTTTTAGTTTGGAAACCAAGCGCTTTACCGCTCAGCTAATGCGCTTCTTATAATGCAAATTATTTATTAATTTATTAAACCTGCAGGTTCTGCATGACTCTTCTTAGTTCCAACACTTCTTCTCTGCTCAACCTGTCCACATCTTTACGTACTGTGACATCCTTGGTGACATCACTGCGTTGTATTGGCGCTGATGAACAGAGAAATCTCTTTCAATCATTTACAACTAAACGTTAACGACGAATAAACAAAATATAAAACTAGAAAGATTTTTAAAAAATACATTGAAAAAAAAGATAATACCTCCATTATACAACTTTAAATAAGATAAGATAAGAGATAAGATAAGAGATAAGATAAGAGATAAGATAAGAGATAAGATAAGAGATAAGATAAGAGATAAGATAAGAGATAAGATAAGAGATAAGATAAGAGATAAGATAAGAGATAAGATAAGAGATAAGATAAGAGATAAGATAAGAGATAAGATAAGATTTTATATGGTCCAATCATATAGAAATTCAGTTTGACTACAATAGACAAATAAAATATTACAAAAAATAATGATATATGTTTTTATTACCTCAAATTGAGGTATCGCGCTTGTGCTGTTGACCAAGTCAGCTTCTCGATTGAACAACTCCACCAATTAGGACAGCGGGCATTTTATTAGATATATATGATTTATACGTTTATTACACGTAGTACGCTTAAGATAGAGTCAAGATATAGATCTACTTCTAAAGATTAAAAAAAAAACTGTTGTTGATTAAATTTCAATTTGTTTTCATTTTATTGATAGATTATCTAAGCTTTGCTTATATTTTTTGTACGTAAATTGAAAATAGATTAGGTCAAGATGCTAGATTTAAAGCTTAGATAATCTATCATAAACTTAAAGCAGCTTTTAATTTTGTATTAACAACAGGTTTTTTTATTGAATAATTTCAATGATATTGATCTCTAGGACTTTAGACTTCGGCGTTGGAGAAAGCCTCCCAGCATTAAAGCTGGCTTCGCAGATAGTTTCAGTGCAAATTCACTTCTATACTATTATACGCTGAAAGTTACGTAGTTGTCCTTCCTTCTATCCACCTCACAGTGAGAGACAGAGAAGATAGTATCAAAGTCAGTGAAGCCACTTCCTAGCAGCCAGCGGCGAGCTAGGCTCTGTGCCAAGTGTTTTGGGTTTAAACAGACTCGAAGACAAGCCTTATTATTTGTTGACTATTTTAACTTACAGACTGTGAAGAGTGTTCCACCACAATCCAAATTAGACAAATCCATAGAATTGAAAACTTTTAGTTTTATAAATTATAATAAAAATCAAAGCAACACTGTATAGTAACCTAAAACAAGGTTTTATTACACTAGAACGACACATGAACTGACAAAAGAGACTTTGACAGTAACAGACTAAATCAATGTTGTGGACACATTCTCAGAACGTTATCTAAATATTATCAAAAGTATCAACAATTTCACCACGCACAAAAAAACATAAAAATACTTTTAAACAACCTATACGAAGTGTTATTTTATAAAATAAATATTTTATATCAGTCATGTAATTAAATTTGTAATAGATCAAGATCAACAACAATAAATTTGTTAGCGCTATTTCATGCACTAAGCTTTCTCAATGCGACATGATCCTGTCACTTAACTGGACCACTTGGGAAAATGGAGGGGGGGGGGGTGGGTGAGAAAGAAATGAATATCTGGGTGGATACTACCGTCATTGGTTTTTAAAAGCTTTTACGGAAGAAAAAAAAATGAAAGGAATGACCTGAATTCGAACTCTTGGTTTTCGCCTAATCAGGCAGACGTGCAAACCACTCTGCTAGTGAGGTACTTATGACTTACGATGATTGTATAGATATTAATGATTTCTTTCAATTTAGAGCGGCGACATTTAAAGAGGCTAATTCAGCTTATACCACCAATTCACTCCAATACAATTTCTTTCACTTGTTCGAGTTACCAAAACAAAACAAAACAAAAAAAAAAAACAATTACCAATTAACTTATCGGTTATTTTTTTTATTATTATTGATTCTTGTGTTGTTAGATTTAAAAAATAGTTGTGCGAAATTTCAGCTTAATCCGAGATTGGGTGTAGGAGAAATAACGTGTACAAACATTTTACTAGACAGACAGACATAGAAACAGACAGACAAAATAAAGTCAAGTCAAAGTCAATATGTGTGTTTCAGAGAAGGGAGCAGGACTTTCTATATAAGATTAGAAAATAGTTTACTTACGATCTTTATCCTCTGACCCGGGTCTAAATGAGACAAAGGGGTGTGGCAGAAAGTAGTCCGGCAACCTGGCGCCATTAACACTGTATATCTCCGCTTCTATGCGATAGTTGCCATCTAGCGGTAGTTTCATCCTCTGGACTGTCTTGGTCACCTCAAAGTAGTACGGGTTTGAAAAGGCCCATGGCATCTCCAAAGGACCGCCCAGTAGGAAAAATGCGCCTGCGTACTCGCAGTAATTGTTAGTTCCGGCATTAGACGTTGGTATGCATACCTGCAGAAATAGTAACATCAAGCATTGTAAGCCTACAAATACAATTTCTGACTCTCTCTCTCTCTCTCTCTCTCTCTATGTGTGTGTGTGTGTATATATATTTATAAATAGAAATGGGGCGTGGTGTTCGTGTGGTAAAGCGCTTGGGATCCGAATTCAATGAGGACTAGGATTTTGAGCTCCTTGATGTTAGGACGCCTCTGTGGTCAGCCAACTCTAATGGATACCTGACATATGTCGGGGACGTCAAAGCGGTTGGTCATTGTGCTAGGCACATGACACCCTGATTAATTATCGACCACAGAAGCAGATGAAAAGGTGGATTTGATTTTACTTAATTAGTACAAAAATATATACATTGAACAAATAATGTTGTCGAGTATGTTGAATAGAATTTACATATTTAAAAAAAAAAAGGAACGCAGTAATGTACTATTTGTAATAGGAGCACATATTAGCATTTGAAAACATTTCCATTTCTTTTATTCAACAAATGATCAAACTGATGATTAACTTGTAAGTGACAGAAATAGGTTTGAATTGACGAGTAAGTTTCAAACGTTCCTCCAAAGTAAAGATAATTACGTCTTAGCTCAGACGTCCCTGCAAGACGTCAGGGCATGGCGGCGGGTAGGATTTAAACAACGGACGATCGTGACGATAATCCGAAGCGCACACACTCGAACAGGACACGTCTTTTAAACGCATGCACGACACACAGCCATTCCAATGTTAACCACATCTAGACACACTGTCAATGTCAAAGAAATCAGGGACCAGCTACAAACAATATTCAAAATAGTCTTGCAGTCAAAAGACGCAGGTTGTAGGGAAAGTTGTTATGTCACGATTTGGAATCAGTTATTTGTGGGAGTTTTGACTTAGACAGTGACAAGACTAGTGAAAACAAGACTAGGATTTTAGGAAGAATAACTAAAGACAAACAAACTACTTTTGACGGCTTTAGAGAGAGGCAGTTTTTATGGATATAGAGATTCGACGGTTCCCTTCGTTATTATTAAACAACTTGTTCGACATTCGCCATCAGCGTCGACTAACTTATATTGTTGGCCTTTCGCCTGTGTTATTTGATTTTGTTATTTGAATGTTACCTCTGATTTATCTGCACGATAACTAAGCTCTACAAAAAGCGGTCGCCTACTTATTTTTACTTAGCGCTGAACATTCTAAACAACTAAATAAAAAAAAAAAAAGTTCCCCTTTCAGACCTTCGGTCTACGGTTTACGAGGGTTTCATGTGACCAGCACAACGACCAACCGCCTTTACTTTTCCCCAAGTAATGTCAGGTACCCAACAGAGCTGGGTGGACTCAGAGGCCCCCAAAGAGACCGAAATTAAAATCCCAGCCTTCACCAGGATTCGAACTTGGGACCCCCGTTTCGGAAGCCAAACGCTGTCCGCTCCGCCACCGCGCCTCCAAATACCTATATATGTATAGTATTAAATAATTGCGTTTGATCTCATGGGGCTGATGAATATATGTTTCATATTAAACTTCAGAAGACATTGCTTTAAGAAATGTATGTGCATTTCGCATATCGTTGTCAACGCCACCTAGTGTGGCATATATTTCAAGTTAGTTTTTGCGACCTATCTTAAAACTTTTTAACATTTAAAGGTTGTTTTGTAAAAGCATGACTATATAATGTACTCTCGAGATGATACTGGTGACAACAGCGCTTGACCTCTGACCTGAACTTTGATCTCAGCAGATGTTCTGAAACTGTTCAGACGAAACACCGCAAATGCTCGAGGCTTTTTCTTTCTTTCCTTGATCAACTTTTGCAGCGCCATCGAATCCAGACCGTTTAGGGTTAAATCCTGGTATCTAGACAACATAGAACCAAACAAACAAAGAAATAAAATAAAAAATAGAAAGGATCATAGGTAAGAGGATGGTCATGCTTTTGGACACTAGTAGATAGATTTAACAAGAGCTGCTTCAAACAATATTTTCTGTAACAAGCAAAATATAAAAAAATCATTTTGTAAAACACAAATTAATTGATCTAAGGGGGAGAACTCCTATCTCTTAGTAATGTAGACGCTATTTCCCGTTTTTAAAGAAGATAATTAATTATTAACAATTAATTGACTAGTTCATTTTTTTATTGATTTGTGTGTTAGAAATAATTAATCCTTTTCTCAAGTTTCAACTTGATCTGAGAATGAGATAAGGGAGAAAAAAAGTGTGCAATTATCTAAGTTGACCAAACCCTACATATTTTGCCATATGAAGAATTACCTGAGGTCACACAAGTCTCGTAAAGTAATAAGTAAAATGCAAATACGAATTTTTTTTCTAATACCAAGTCTTAATTTTCCCTTATTATCCGAAAGAGATACTACTTAAAGAAGAGATTTATAGGAAGTTAAAGAAACATATTCTAGAAAATACATTTGGTCATACATCGGTTGACTTACTTATATCCTAAAGGTGAATGCTTGAATGTAAATGTACTCTTCGGCTTTGACTGATCCTTGGTTATGTTGAATGGATTCGTTTCCCAGCTAAATGGATCCATCGGCTTCATAAAGGTTTGTACATCAAACGAGTCTTAAATTGGGAAAAAAAAATCAAATAGTTCATATCAATTGGAGAGCTTCAGTTACAATGGAAACAAAAAATGTATTCAGTGTCTTCTGGCAATGAGCGGATCCTTTTGATATAGATCTATCTATCTATCTATCTATCTATCTATCTAGTCAGATGTCTTGTTACTTGTTATGGGCTTCCACTTTCTCGTTATAGCAATCTCTATGAAAGACTCGAGACTTAAGTCGGGTGTTCCTGTTTCTCTTTTTTACTGTTGTGCTATTTACTTAGAATTGAAATCAAATTTTTTTTACAAAGCTTATATTAGTCACACAGTCTGTCTGTCTGTCTGGTAAGAAGATTGTACACGTTATTTCTGCGGCAAACAATCTCGGATTAAGCTAAAATTTTGCACAATCATTTCTTTTCCCTGACAACACAAGAATCAATTTAAAAAAAACAGACAGACAGAGTGAGTTGGGGGACAATGTCCGCCGACCTCCTCGTGGTGTCCTCTGGTAACTGGAGTAAGCTCACCCTTTGCTCTCAAGGTTTTCCGAAAAAGGCTAACGTTGCGGGAGCCCCAACTTTCCTAGCAGGCTCTCACGCTCTCCTGGTGCAGAGCTCTGTTGGTTAGGTTTGGGGAAAATGCTAAGCTCTGATTGACATAACACCTGCACGCTCGTCTGGTGTAGAGATTGTGTCTGTCGGGGTCTATAGCCTATTCTGAACTGATCAGCTGCCCCCTGAAGACTAGTGAAGGGTCAAGCCATTAAAATTTGCGGGCTCTAAACTGGTGGTTACAAAAAAAAGGTCTCCTGCCTGACTCCACTTTCGTGGATTAAACCCTGCCCATACGAGTGATGATGATGACAGAGGAAGTTGATATAAGTTTTGTAAAATGTTGCAATGGTGCGAAACAAAATTTAGACGAGTTAATGATGTTATAAGTCAAAGACTTACTGATTCGGGCGCTGCCATATAACCGTTCGTAAATGGTGTATATCCTATCCACGTTCGCATGATGAAGAAAAAAGATTGGGTCGTAGGACGCGTAATCCAGGTTGGACATAGAATACTTGTTTCTGCCACCGACCAGATGATGGATAGTGTTTTGGGCTATCTCCAGCTGGACTTCAAATTGGTTATAGTCTTTATACTCCAGGGCGTTCAGAACGTGCTCAAAAAGATTTGTGTGTTCTCCTGGACCATACTGGACACAAAGAATAATTAGATAAAACGTTTTAGGTATTTGAAAAAACAAACAAAACCATAAAAAAAAGGATTGGAATGAAACTATTAAAGCTAGAGATATTAACCACAACAGATGGTTGGCTGCCTAGATTTGTAGGATATTTGGGATGTGTGGTTGAGTGGTAAAAACCGCTTGGCTAACTACCAAAGGGGGATCGAGTTCGAATCCCGACAGAATTGTGTTTGCTGAACGTCTAAAGGCAGCCTGGAAACCTTCTCCCAGACACCTCCTCCCCCCAGTGGTCTAATCTCTAGAAACATAAGTTAGATATTCCCAGTACTATATATATATATATATATAATTATATATATATATATATATTGTTACGAATCTCACTATCCAAGCTCTCTGCAAACTGCACCATACACCACCAACTTAAAGAACTTGACAACTCAGGGCTCCAAAGTAACGTAACGCTTTAATGGTTGAATAAATAACAACCAATACTGTACAATTGGCAACATGTACACTGTACAAATATCTCTCCGATAACACCGTTCCGCCGTATCAACTCTTGCACTGGCCTCTCGTTCCGGGCTTGCACTGGGTTCAACAATTCAGGACTGACTTCACACACTAGGCTCGTTGTGTCGGACTCGATCGCAGACCAAGATGAAGACGCCAGTCGACTCAACTGTACTCGACAGTACTCCGCACTGAACCGTCGTAATGCTCCGTACAGAACCACACCGCTGAACTGTGCTGTAGTCGACCGTACTGTAGTGAACCGGGCTCTGAACTGTCTTGACTGCGACACCTCCGCTCTTAAATAGGGTCCCTACTGGCCTTCTCGAACCGGACAGAACGCCGCTCGACGTTTCAAGGTGGTCAGATGACTACAACTCTCGTGACGCTCCTGAGCTCCGTTCACGACGGCGATCCTTCCCGAACTGTCCTGTTGACACTCGACTCGGCTGACAGTCGTAACTCGTCACGGTTGACCGCTCGTCCAGCGCTGGCCTGGGGCGATTTGCGTCGGCTGACTACACACACACCACTACCCCTCTCTTTGCCACCACCAAGTTTATAACAATATCATAAATGATACCATAAACCTGTTAACCTTGTATGACTATGTCGTCCATAAAGATTTTAAAAAGCGTAGAGTTATGAGTTAACTACATAGATGTAATATTAGCATGTGTATAAAGAAGCTTAAAATTTTACGATTATTTTAGTAGATTGACAGAAGTAACTGTACCAGGCGTTTCAAGTTAGCATTACGCTGATTCTATTACAAAGTGGTGATATATTCGCAGTGAATAGGTCAAGATTCAAGGTAAGAATTTATTTTGTACAATTTGATTATCAGTACATGAGAGTGAATTAAAGAAACTAGTTAGGCCTAGGATATTGTTGTCACTCCATGAGTGATTTTAATAAAGTATGATAGTTCTATTAAGAGAGACCTAAGCAATGGATTTGTTAAGACTTAGAGCTACAACCTTTTGAAAAAGTCTTTTATCCACAGATCTGGCAGTTCGTATCATCTGGTCACCGATGACAATGTGACCTTGATACCAAGCGTTCCTCTTTGCTTTACCGCTACCCCTAGCAGTAAATACCAGTTGGCTGACAAGACCAGGCAGTCTGACCAGAGGGCGTGTCCAGTCCCAGTAGGGTACACCAATTGTGAGACCTATGGGATGGACGAGTCATAATCATAAAACAATCAAAGAAGAGACTTTTCTATTTTATCCATAGCTTATTTCAAGTCAGTCCGTCTGTCTTTCTGAATTGTTGAACACTTTATCTCTACACTTCCCATTCATGGATCTAGCTGAAAATGTGTTCACTTATTCATTGATCATTTGAAAACATGAATAAAAATTTTTTTTATTCAATTAATTAATTAATTAGTGATAATTAATTAATTATGTATGATACAGACAAAAGGGAGATACGTCAGTATTGAGCGATATGAATATAAATATGGATTTCTTTCCTTTTTTTTTTTGATGAGCGTCTTTTGCCTGATCCAGTGGAGACTGCAAATTTACCTGTGTAAATGTATTACCTGATACAGAAACACATGTATGGTGGGTAATTGTGGTTTAATTAAACAAAATTGGCTTTTTTTTTTATATAAAACATATATTTACAGTTTTCAATTATAGTATGGAGATTTATTAAACCACAAAATGACGAATCCAAGAATTGTTAAAAAGCTATTTAAAGTACCACGTCGATTACCTTGTACTACTGATTCAAATTTCTGTATGTTGTACACAATACATTTAATGTAAAGTTTGAATTAGACGTTCACTCTTCGACTTTTAGCTTATTTAAAAACAAATTGGCAACTAACTAGAGCTAATAAATGAAGTTTCAAACAAAGATTAACTGCAACGCATTGAGAGATTGTTAACCTTTGGCTCGAATCTTTTTTTTTTTTATTTAGCTGGCCAATTAGCGTCCTTGACATTGGCTTAGGTTATCGTGACAATGTCCACTAAACTATATTTAAAAAAATCATAGTGAAGAATCAAACATACCTTTCTCCTGGAACGCCTGTTCCATCTGGACCACATAAAGCCTGTGCCACTGAGGGAAGATCGACACCCCGTGGACACTGCAACCCAGCTTAAGACCCCAGGCCGAACATTGAGCGGGGTAGCCGTGGTATGCAGCGATGGAAGCGTATCCTTTGGAGGAGTTGTCCTCCACAGCATTTTGAAGAGCTTCATGGAGATCCAGAAGTTCCTCGCTGCTCAAGCTCTCCACGCTTTTTCTAACAAGAAACTCTTGAGATAAGTTTAGCTGAGGAAAAACATGGTCTGGATTAAATAGTTTCTTCAGGCAAGGCATTATCATCCTGAAATGTATACTAAATAGTTTTATATATTATATAGTGTATTTACACTGGCGGGGATCAAGCGAGTGGTGGGGGGGGGGCGCTTCATGGGTATGGCGCTTTAAGGGATAAGTCATTACACCTGGGTGAGCTATTTTAAAATGTCACTTCTGGTGGTAATGAAACAAAGGCTTGCTACTCAGTCCAAAAAATCCGCCACACCGTTCTACAAACGGGGTCAACAACTGTGTCCCTTAGCTTTACGTAGCTATATATACATGTGTATATATATATAAAGAGAGAAAGAGAGAGACAGTGCACTAAGCTCAACATAGCAAATTTTTTTAATGAGCTCGAATAAAAGGGCCTACTGACTGAAGCCTTGGCTACCAGTCATTATTTTCTCCAAACTCTTACACTGAACTTACATTTTATTTATAAAAGTGCGTAAATATGGACGTGTATGGAACATACTCTCAAACTGTTGAAGAGATGTTAGAACATAAGGTCGACATGTTAAGCAATCTTTTTGAACGATGCATCAGACACCCTTTATTTTACCCAACAACTGGGATACACATAAGCAGTGAGAATGAACAACAATCAACCAATGTAAAAAATGTATTGTCTTCTTATAGATATTACTTTATGGCTAGTCATAAGAAAAGGATATAGTGCCTACTACAAAATTTTGGACATTTTCAATTTTATATTTCTTTATACATCAGTTTAAACTTTTTATTTATTTTATTTTTATTTAGACCTAAAGTTATGAAAACTAAGTTACACTTACGGCACATAGAACCAGGACCAGTGCAGACTTTAGTAAGCTCATGTTTTAACATTAGCATCGAAATCAACACAGTGCCAGGAGAAACAAATACTGACAAGAGAGACAACTCTGTTCCTACACCATAACAGAACTCAAGTTTCCTTCTTTCCTAGTGTGCGGGCGAGTATGTTATCTTGACCTTTAAGGTCATGTACTGTTATCACAATTAGTTGAGCTCAAACCATGACCTGAGCACGCATACACACACAAATCATCATCTACTTTCAGCATGCTGCACATTGTAATGAAATCAGACTTTTGTTTATTAATGGTTATTTAAAATCAACCTCCTTTTAAGTGACCCCGAAAGGGGGATAGTCGTTGTTAATTTTGAGTAGTCTGTCTGTCCATCCGTCCAGTAAAGATTGCAGAAACTAGATAGATATTGAAAATTAACTCTTATTATTATTGCAACGGCTACATTCAAACAAAAAGGGCACGATAATTTTTAAATATGCCAACCTTTTTTAAAATAAACTTTTGCACTACTTATTACTATTGATACAGTAAAGCCACATACGCCATCCACACTGCCATTCTATTATAGACGTTCATGGGCGTAGCCAGGATTTTTTTTCGGGGAGGGTTTTGGGGGGGGGGGTTATTCCCCCCCGACCCCGCCCCCCCCCCCGCGAAAAAAAATTATATATATATGTGTGTGTGTGTGTGTACATAATTAATCTTTATTACATTCTGACCCTTTCGGAAGACGTTTATTGTTTATTGTAGACTCCCCGCCCTTGCTAGCAAAGGGGTCTGGAGGAGTTCGCAGCGCTCCCCCAGCGCGGGGCGAAGCCCCGCCGCCGAGCACTATTTCTGGTATTGAAAGCCAACAAAATGCATATTCTGAGGTATCTACAGTGTATTATCTTGCTATTAAAAAGTTTTATTTCAAAAAACTAATGTGCTATTCTTACTGACTTTAAACCCTCTCGCGCCGTTCGGCGCATTTTCCGGCAAGCTGTTTCCGCAACTCTTATTTTGCGTAACTCATTTTGTCGGAAAACATGTCCCGCAAAACTTCATGCGACGCTCTGTCACAACCTTACTAAGGATTCGACTCCCAGCTCGGCATATGATTTCTTTGATTTAGACCCGATCTCTATGACTGACTCCTAAAATCTGTCTTAGCCATCTTTGTTGAGACACATTTAATGATTTTCAATTTCGGCAGAAGACTATTCACACTTAATTAATGGAGCCCAAGCCACTGGTAGAAATTTGTAACCTTTCTTAACTACGCTCTTGGAATTACATGCCTGAATTTCGCTTTAGATTTTATATCGAAAAAGAAAGTTTTTTCGTCAAATCATCTGTTGAGGGGTTTTGAACTAAAAAATCTCTGGGTTTTTTTTTTGTTTTGTTTTTAATTCAAAACCCCATTTAGCTACGATCATAGAATTTGGTGACTATAGTTTGCTTTAAAATAATATTGAAGAGAGAGGTTTTCAACTCTAAACGCTCTGTAGGGGAATTTTAAACTCAAAACCATCTGGAGGGGTTTTAAACTTTAAAGAAAAAGCCATCTGGAGGAGGGGGATTTAAACTCAAAACCCCTTTGGCTACGCTCATAGATTTTATAGTGTGTAATTTGCTTTTTTTTATATTGAAGAGGTACTTTTTAGCTTCAAACCCCAACTGGAAGGGGGAGGGGGGTTAAACTCAAAACCCCTTTTGCTACGCTCATAGAATTTTGAGTGTGTAATTTGCTTTTTTTATATTGAAGATGGGGTTATCGTAAATTTTGGATGGGGTTTTAAAATCAAAATCTTCCTCAACTGTGCTGTTGGAATTTGGGGATTGTTGTTTGCATTTTTTTTGTTTTGTTTTATAGAAGAGGGGGATTTAACTGCAAAAACCTCTGGTAGGGGGTTTAAAATTCAAAACCCCCTGGTAGGGAGATTTAAACTCAAAACCCCCTGGTAGAGGGTTTTTAACTCAAAACTGCCTAGGCTGTGCTGTGGTAAGTGATGATTTAGTATTAAAATCTCACCTAAAATAAACAAAATGAAAGCAAAAATCAGTCACTTAATTCCGTCCCCCCCTGCGGAGGGGGGGGGGATTTCATTTCGGGGGGGGTTTGAACCCCAAGAACCCCCCCCGGCTACGCCCATGTAGACGTTACTTTAAAAAAATAACATAATTACATCATAAACAATTCATGTGTCAAACTAGTCATGCATGTTAATTAGAAACATAAAGTCTGAATTTCCTGGCTGATTCTGGAAAGCCATTTCATTGTCTAACGGCACTAGAGAAGAAAAAGCACTTGTACAAATTTGTTATAGCGTATGGAATAAGGAGTGTGCCTTTACCTTTGTGTATTTCAAAGTATTTCATTATGTTTTATTTTTCTATTTGTAAGAGATGGTTCAGTGTTTTATGTATAATAGCTACTTTACTTTTTATTCTTCTGTCCTGAAGTCTCTCTAAGTTTAGTGATTCTATCAATGGTGTTACTCTAATCAAATGTGAATATTCGTGTGTTGAATTTGAATTTGTTCTAGTTTATTTATGTTTTCTATAGTTGAGGGATCACAAACAGAGGATGCATTATCTAATATTGGCCTAACTAAAGTGAAGTAACATTTAACTATTATGTTCTTCTTTGATTTGTAAAAAAAAATCTTTAATAAACCTTAATGTTTGCTTGATTTTTTAGTGAACCTCGACAAGGGAATAGATGCTATTAGTTTTATGGAGTCTGTCTGTCCGTCCGTCAGCCGCCCGTCCTTCCATCCTTCCCGTGTAGATCTCGTAAACTAGAAAAGATATTGTCAATCCGACATCATGATATTTTAGATCATTCAAAGTTCTGATGCAACGGCTCCTTTTTTCTTTTCGCGAAAAATTTAATTTTTAAAATCAACTATCCAAGCAGTTAATAATAAAAAAAAAATAATAATAAAGAAGGTTTTCGTTGTTACACAAACTCAGAGGCGGCTTAGAGGAGGACGGCGTTACAGAGGTGCCCCCCACCCCCCATCAATATCAACAAAGGTATTGGCATTTTCATTTAACTGGAACTAGAATGAGGATGTAGATCTACGTAAAGTAAACTTCTGATTTAGCACTCTTAAGATCTATATCTACTAGATCTAGATCTAAAATGTAAATTTGGAATAATGTAGATGTAATTAAAATAAGATTTTTGTTTAAAAAAAACTAGATAATCTATTTTTGACTAAATGCAATATTAAATTTTAAAATAGTAGATTAGTTTAAGTACTTTATAACATTGCAATATTGATCTAGACATTGGGAAATAAACATCTACACTTTAATTCTAGAAATTGAAATTATAGATCTTGATCTAGTCTTAATCATGGCTGTCTGGTCGTGCAGTTTGCGCGCCGGACTGTCGTTTGGATTTATCGATGGTTCCAGGTTCAAACCCTACCCGACCCCATTCTCCGTCGTCCTGAGGGAGGTTTGGACTTCAACTCTGAAGGAACATCCGAAACATGTAAATCAACAAAAAATCTAAACTAGACCAAGAAATTCTATATCTAGAATCTACAATGATTTTAATTAGAATTTAAATCTAAATCTAGTTTTAAAATCTAGCTCTAGTGTAAAAAATATCTAGATCTAGATCTAAATCTAGCTATTATGTCTTTTAAAAATACGAGACATATTACGAGTCATATTACGGCCAGTAGTTAACACGTTACCATTGTCAGGTGGGTTTGCAGTTTACTTAACTAGGGGTGAATATACTTGCATTGAGTTCCCGGGTTCCCCCCCCCTCCCCACCTGAACAGTTTAAACCAGAACAAGGAGTACTTGCATATAAAACTGTGACTTGCTAAACATCGAATACATGTCAATCAACTGAACAGTTAATAGAAACAATGGTTCAACATGAAAAATATTTAATAATAACGATACGTGAACTGACATTAGTGAACAACAAGAACGAAAGTTTAGAAATGTAATGAACAAATGAAGTGTTCTGATATGAATGATCAAGTCTCAATGGTATTCACAAACACAAGTTCACGTAATCAAAGTATTTACAATAGATATAGCACACCTTAAGTTCAGTGTCATAATTCAGTCACGAAGCGAAGCCCACAGCCCAATGTCATGGATGCACGGACCATACCAGAACAAACCACTGGAACTGTTATTCAGGCATGACTACAACAGAGTTTCAAACCTGCGTCCCTAAACAAGAAAAATACGCGTTCCTTGAGACCGCCATTCACAATATTATATTATTAACGATTTTAAAACTACAACGCGAAGAATTAAGTAAAATAAACTA